>NC_092512.1:17984454-18287192 GCF_047511675.1 Marmota flaviventris
TGAAAGGAAAAAGCTAATAATGTGAAGAATTGAACAGAAAAATATTAATTTTATTTGAGTTTCTTGACAATATGCTTTAAATAATATCATAAGGTTTTCTTCTGTTGATTGTAGCGAAGAGTGCTTAATGGCTCAATTTTATTTCCTGACAAAGGACCAAAAGACAGAATAATTAACTCAAATGTGATCTCCATAGTGAAATCTTTTCAGGATTTCCTAGCCAGATTCCCTGCAGCAGATTGCTTTGACTTACCATGTTTTTGCCTTTTATTGTAGTTAGATATAGACCTGTTTATTCTACACTATTAATTATTAATTTTTCTTCCCTTGTCAACATTTTCATGGTACCTGATGCATTGTCAGCTTTCAGATATTTGCTGCTGGGCATGGTGGCCCAGGCCTTTTATCCCAACGGCTCCAGAGCCTGAGGCAGGAGGATTGGGAGCTCAAAGCCAGCCATAGCAAAAGTAAGATGCTAATCAATTCAGATAGACCCTGTCTCTAAACAAAATACAAAATAGGGCTGGGGATGTGGCTCAGTGGCTGAGTGATCCTGAGTTTAATCCCTGGTACTAAATATGTGTGTGTGTGTGTGTGTGTGTGTGTGTGTGTGTGTATGTGTGTATCACTGCTGTTAGAATATCTCCAACATGCTTAGATTCCTAAGCTAACAAGAACAGTCAATGTTCCTACATGAAAAGCATTTCTAAAATTTTTACCAGATGGAAGAGACACCTTTTATTTTACTAATTTGGCCAGAATTAAGATACTTTGCCAAACAGAGGTATTTGTAAACTGATCAAGTTCGTGCTAGTTTATTTATTAGGGCTAAATAATTTTTATCAAGAAGAATCTCAAGTTTATATTGGGTATTCATGTTATTAACAATTTGATACTGCTGGTTATCAGTGATGAGTTCTGCTTCCTCACATGTTGAAGTTTGAACATTAGAGAAGCTCGCTGAGGCAAGTATTATTAAGACAGGTTTATTTAAAAAGGGGTACATAGACTTTTCCTGGGAGAGAGAAGGGGGCCACACCTGGTATCCTCAGAAGCGAGGTGAGGTGTTCTGCCCTTTTTATATGCCTGAGGCTTCCTTTGTTCCCCTGCCCTCTTCCCCTTATTTTTCTCCTTCCTGCCTGTGACTGGGCATTTGACTAGGCCTAGGAAATGCTCCCTGGGATGGCCGAAAGGTGGGAACAGGTGGGCTGAAGGAGGCAGGGCTGGATGGAGCCTCCAAGGACACAATAATTAATAACCTTACAGCTTCCTGGAGGGAGGGGCAATTCCTGGGACAGGTTACCTTAGCAACAGGTTGGAGCAGGGGGGAGTTCTTCATAAGGGTGGAGGAAGGGCTCTGAGGAATTAATATTTCAATCCCTCAGGGGACAGTCTCCAGCTTGCTGGACTCACTCAAAATCGGCATCCTTGATCTGACCTGACTTGATTTACCTATCTATACTGACTGCCTGTCTGATTCTGGCTTCAATTTCATACAACATTTATGTCAATGTAAGCACAGTTCAGAGCTAGCAAGTTCTTGGTATAAATTTTAATCAAAAGTTTTATTAGAAATCTATATTTATTTCATAGATGGAATTTTATGTGTCTGAAATTTGGGGGAGTTCAAAACTCAGCAAAACTCTTTTAAAGTTACATTAGATAAACACTCTGAATTTGATGGTCAGTGACCATTCAATATTGTTTTCCATACAACTCAGTTTGGGGTGCGTTAAGTTTAAGACTTCTACTTGATTATAAAGCTGATGTATCTTCTATTATTCTTAAAACAAAAATGCCTTAATAGGATCTTAATACTTAGAATTTGGGAGAATGGGAATATACCAGTATTCTCTAATAATGATAAGACATTGAGACTTATGAAGATATGGTCTGGGCATGTAAATCCTAGTCACTAGGCAGGAAGAGGAGAAGGGTGGGGATTGTGGGTGTGTCAACAGGGGTCATGGTTTCTCTCAGTGGATTGATATCAACTCTCTCTTTATTGTACAGATTAATCTACTTGTCAGAGTAATTAAGACTTAGGTAGAAATTTATTATAAATATATACATATAAAATATTTGGATAGAATGCTAATAGCACCAATCAACCAATATAAACATAAGCTTCTGCTTGATTATATATGAATATATATACATATATATATATATACATACACACACACATACATACTGAGATAACCTACTTGTTTTGTGGGGTCTTCTTGTCTTTCAGGACCTAGAAATATTTTGAGAACTAGTTCCATACGGTGTGAAGTCAAGGCCTTACCCACACACATATCTGAACATTTTGTGGAGGGAACAAATTCCTTGGTTCATTAGATTGCCCTGTTTCCAGTTAGAAGTGCTACAACAACTTCCCAAAGCATCTCCCAAATTTTCTAGAGATGAGAAGGATTTTATAGCAGAAGAGCACAAAGACACATTAAATAGTACTTCCAAATTATACTTAAAAGTAGCTTCAACTAGCCCTCTGAAGGAATATTTCCATATTTTCTAGAATACTCTTTCTTTTAAATGCTTTCCAGTTCTCCATCTTCTTCCCCCTGTCTTGACCCAGAAATCTCCCAATTCTCTCCATTGTCTTCAAAGTCATTCAGTTCCCTCTCTTATTATCTAACATACTTCACTCCAGATTGCCTTTTTATGTCCAAATCCATCTCGATATGTGCTAAAACAAAATCCCTTTCCTTTGACCAGGATCCACTAGAAGGTTCTGGAAGTTCATTTTTTTCAGTTGCACTAAGCTCCATTATTTACTATAAAATGGGGACAATATTACCTGTCTGCCTAGGAATAAATCACATACGATCATTCTTGTGCAAAACAATGTAGAAAGAAAAGGGACATAACTCTGAAAACCTAAGGGGCTATGACTGAATCACCTTGATGATTTCCCACTCACATAGACTTCAGAGAGTTTTCAATTTCAGCCTTCAAGTCTTAAGACAAAATTTTCTGGAGCTTTTAGCTCCCAAATAAGTGTGGGTAATTATGAACCCTGCTTCATGATATTTCCTCTCCAGCTGTAAAAGAGAGAGGGACCCTCTGTTGTCTAGGGCCTCTTGCATATTTGCTGATGGACAGCTAGTATTTCACAGCTTCATAGCAGTTTTGACTATTGACTCCCCAACTCTTGAGGGAATGTCTGGCCTAAAGGATGCTATACAAATATAAGATCCAAATCCACATTCTTCTCTGCCTGTTGAAGTCTGCAGAATCTGTGGTCGCATCAGGTTACCTGCCCTCCAGTGAAGGTAAATAACAATCCGGATGTCCCCATATTCATGCAGAGCGTGTGCTTTCCAGTCAGTTAATTCATGCTCAGTGTAGCTGAAAGGATCCCAGCATCCAGGGCTTCCTTCACTCCAGGCCCTCAGGCTGAGAAGCCAGCCTAACATTTTGTTTTCTTTGTCTAAGCAAACTGAAAGCTTGCTAACTTAGATCAGACTCTGACAACTCTATTTCTGAAAGAATCTATTCATTCCTTGCTGAGCCAGTGTTAATGTAAGAATTTCCCAGGAGGTAAAGGAAAAAGCGGTGCTGATTCTTTTCTTTTCCTGCACAGCCATGGATCTGGCACTCACTAGATGCATGGGATGCTGGGGAAGTCACTGAACTTTTGGGGGCCCCATGTCCTCCTCATCTTTTTGAAATAAGAACAAAATCACCCATCAGACAATCCGGCACAGCGGAAACCTTGCTTGGTAATTTACAGAAAGTATAGGAATGTAGAATGAATTTGTGCCCACTAGAATTTAGAAAATTACAATCGCAACATGTTGACACAGATTAAAACATGAGATTTGAGGGAAAATAAGGTGTTCATGAGAGAATGAATCTCTGGATGTATAATTTAACATATCATAAATCTTAAAAGTTATGCTTCTATTTAAATTAGGTATATGATATGCATTATATTCATGACTTTGATACCGCAGGTTATTCATGACGAGTCCTGCTCCCCCACATGTTGAAGTATGAACATTAGAGAAGCACGCCGAGGCAAGCATATAAAGCAGGGTTTATTTAAGAAGGAGTAACATAGACTTCTCCTGGGACCGAGAAGGGGCCATAGCTGGCATCCTGGTATCCCAAGAAGCGAGGTGTTCTGCCCTTTTTATATGTCCTAGGCTTCCTTTGTTCTCCTCCCTCTTCCCCCTTATCTTTCTCCTTCCTGCATAATGACTAGGCCCAGGAAAGCTCGGTTTGAGGGCCAAAAGGTACAAACCAGGTGGGCTGAAGGGAGAAGGGCAGGATGGAGTAGCCAAGGACACATTAACAAGGAGGGGAAATTCCTAGGACAGGTCACCTTGGTTGGAGCAAGGGCAGGTTCTTGATCAGATCCCTCAGGGGACAGTCTCCAACTTTCTGGACTCACTCAAAATTGGCCTCCTTGTTTCAACCTGACTTGATTTACCTGTGTACACTGATGGCCTAATTCTGGCTTCAACTTGATCTTATTTAATTATTGTCCAACCTCAGGTTTTACTGACACATATATGAATTTTAATAATATTAATATGCTAATTTCTCTTATCAAATAGACCAAAGTTTTAATAAATCAAAATGTCCAGCATTGTCCAAAAAGCAAGCATTCTTATATGTTGCTGTTAGAAGTGCAAACTCTACTGACTACATGGATTAATGGCCTTAGGACTCTCACACTCTGATGTAGCAGATCCACTTTTGGATATTATTTGAAGGCCAAAATTGAAGGTAATCTAAAAAAATTAGTGGGTAGGAGAGAAATCACAGCATTGTTTAAAATAAAATAGGAGAGAGGTGGGAGAAGGACAATACCAAATGTTGAGAATTTTAGTATTGATTAAGTAATGCAGTAGCATATAAAACGATCAATAATCATGGTTGAGACAAACACTGATAAGGGAGAAAATAGCGGGTGAACTGAAAAGTTCTCAGGTGGTGAAGGAGAAACCTAGGACTTATGAAAAAAAGTGGGGAGGATGATGATGTCTCCTTGGATCAGGGTTATTAGTTTGCAAGAAAATAGGATTGAATTAAATTAACCAAACACAATGTATTATAGCATGTTCATTACATAGGTACATTTCAGAAGGAAGCAAACCCTACAGCTTGTAAGATATATGGTTTCAGAAACCTTAGAATGCAAAACACTTCTAGAGTGTAAATTGCCCACGGAGTCTCTGTAGGATTCCGCACACAGCTCTGCCTGATTCTCTCTACCAAACCATCAGACACTGTATAGAGGAAGAAGTCACTGACTTATAGAGAATTTCAATGCTTTTAATATTTAACAAAATATTTAACAACCCCCACCTCCTGCAGAGAAAGGTAAGTAGAGAACTAGAATATCTCGCCCCTCACCACCAAAAGAGATCCCCAAAGAGACTGTATAACAAATGGGAAAGAAAAATTTAAAAGGCTGTGTGCCATGATTAGGGAAGAAGGAGATGGGGACCAAGAAAGCTGCTAGATGAACTTCCTTCAAGGTTTCAAGCAAGAGGCATTTTACTTTCTGAGGTTTAAGAAAGCAAGATGATTACACCTGGGGCTCCATTCCTTTCCCTTATCCTCCTGGCTCTTATTTGAACTGTCAATAGAAGACTGCTTAGAGGTCAGACCCTTCTACATATTTGGTTTAGGAAAAGAGAAGAAAGTTGTAATCAAAACAAATAAATGGTACCAGGTTCTCCTCCATATCCCATGATGGGCAATAGTGTCTGTTGTCAACCAAAGTATTTATATCTGTGTTTCTAATTGATGATATGAGTGATTTGTCTTTCATTAGACTTTTTTTTTGTCTAAGTTTTCTCTAAAGATCAAGTGCAATCATGTATGGAGAAAAAAAAAATTAAAAAGCTCTACATGGATGATTAATCCTACTTTTAGGTGAAGTTCCTTGTCAGTACTGTAGGATGGAAAGAAAATGTAAAGGGAAGTCATGATCCTGAGGGCTGGTGAGACTGAGGGAGGACACATGGGAGACTTGGGGCCTGTCAGAGCCCAGTGGGTTCATGGTCATGTTTACAATGGTTGTGTCAATGAGATGTGTGAGGTTCTAGGATGGAACTCACATTCCTTGACTGTAATAGTTTGCTTTTTTATAAAATCTATAATTTACCCCAGGATTTACCCTCATATCCTCATATCCACATGCTCATATCAATTTATCCTCATATCCCTAAAAGGCCTTCTCTATTAGTCAGCTATTCTTGCTGTCTCTTATACCATCTGGCAAAAACATCTGGAGCTTGTGTGAGGGAGGCTTCTGCCAGCTACTGGCTCTGCAGGAAACAGGGTAAGTTTTCTAGCAGGTCCATAAGGCAAAGGAACATTATCTGCTCCCATATATGTAGATGTCATTTTGTCCAAACTCAACAACCCTCTTTGTGCCACAAGGATGCCCTGGTAGCCCGTCTGACAAACTGGCTGATTTACCTAGATTACCTCCAGGAAAGTCAGAGATGCTGACATGTTTTTTTTTTTTTTTTGACCAGATTTCTTCTGGAACTCAATTGCCCTCTGATTATAAAAAGAGCACCCTCCTTTCCCAAGGACTCATAGGAAGACATGTAGCAAGTGGAGGAATGGGTACAGCATTTGAGCACAGATGCTTCTGGGTTACTGCCAAGGTGGGAGCTATTTTCAGAATCCAGGATGCTGCCTGAGCGCACCTTCTGTCTGGAAAAAGCAACTTTGATGCTAAAAGGCAGGTGCTGTGATTAAAGATAAATTGAGGAGGGGGAATCCTTGAGTGAAGAGAAATAATAACACAGAAAACAAAAAGCAAAACATTAGAAAAGAAAATAGTAACGAGAGGCATAGGCTTTTGTTAGAATGAAAAATTTGGATTATGTACATACACACACAAACCAATAAGGTTAAAAAAATAAAAGAAAATTCTCTTAAACATTCCTTCAGAAAGACTACAAAATGCAATTGTTTTCATGGATATAGAATAAGGAGTCTCAATTTTGGGAAACCTTGGCTTGAAAGAGCGTTATTACTGAATATAACATGATACTTAGAAGAAAAATTCCCAGTATGCCATTGACAGGCTCTGAGAGTTCAGTCTAAACCTTGCCCTTAAGACCTCTGAGAAAAATTAAAATAAGGTAGTAGGTATCAATGTTGTATTCATTAAAATGCCCTAAAAATGAAAATATTATTGCCTCTCAAACTAAGTGTTAGACAAAGAAAGAAGAATTTAGAATAGATGCCAACAAATAGAACATTATTTTTAATATTGCATTAAAAGAAGTTTCCTCAGAAAAACAAATCAGGTTATTCCAATATTAGGGGCTTCAGCCAGCATTAGTGTGCAGAGGATGTGCATATTTAGCAGAGTTAGTTAATAGCAATGCCTGTTGCTCTGGAAACCATTAGTAAGTGGAATTGCACAATGAGGGTCAAATCCCCATTGCATTAGAAGCAGGGACTGTACAAATACAAATAGCTGCATATTCTTTATTGTTGCCCTCGAATTTGACTGTAGTGAAATTAGCCAAGAAGCCTTATCATACTGCAGTAACTTTTGCTTAAATAACCAACTAGCAGAATCTTTTGAGTCAGCAGAATTCTTTCTTGAGCTCTTACATTTTAGGAGAAACAAGAGTATGTGTGTTTTACAAAATGAACTATCAGCAACTTATTTAACTGTAACTAAATTTGCCAAATAAGACCAGATGCAACTTTCACTCAAAGCTAGAGTCTCATACATTGAGGTTATTGATCAAAACATTGGGCCCACCTCAAGATCCTAAAGGAGAACATGACTGAAGTTGTTCAATATTCTCAGAACAAAACAGCAAAAAGTTTAAACAAAAGAAAATTTTGAAAATGACTAAATTCAAAATTTATCATTAAGTTATTTTCCTTAATATATTACTTCAATTTTTGTGTTTATCCTGTACATAATTGATGTTTTAAATATCCTTTCAATGCAAAACATTTTTTCTTACTAAGGTATATGGTTATTTGGGGCTTTGGAAATGTGATAGAGATATCAGTGTGAAATACATATTTTTAAAAGGCCTACTTTATTAGGTGACTGGTAATAATGAAACAATTTGTTATCTGAAATGAATCCTACTGAAATAAATCCTACTGAAATAGAACTCTAAATACATTTTAATTAAGGAAATGAGGATAGTGCATTGTTTACCTATTATAGTGAAAGAAATAATAATCATACAACATTAGAGATTAAAGTCTCATAAGAAATGATCTAGATGAAAAGAGAGGAATACTAAATCCAATAATATTTATGGCAGAGAAATAAATTCTGTCACATGAAGAGCAAATTAAGTATCAGGAAATTTATCTAATAGGAGTGTTACTGCCCAAATATAATATTGTTTCAAGATAATTGACACTTCAATTCATTTAGATATCGGTCACCTATGCTGTCTAGTATCAGTGACTGTCCCAGAGTCATTTGAAGTCCAGGCTGCAGGGTATGCAGCTCCTTCATTCACATGTCCAGCATCTTGATTGGGATGGATGTGACAGTTGGCTAGGGGCCATGCATCTCTCTCTCTCTCTCTCTCTGTTTCTCTCTCTCTTTCTTTTTCCACATAGCCTCTCTGTGTGGCTAGCTTAGATTTCATCAAAGAATGATGGTCTTAGAGTAGATTTCTTACATGGTGTTACCTTCCCCCATGGTACATGTTTCAAAACATCCAGATGTAAGTCACAAGACATCATAGGACCTAGCTTCAGATAACATGCTTGTAATTCTTCCATGTAATTTCACTTGTTAAGAGCAAATTAGAGGGCAAATCCAGATTCAAGGGGAGGAGACTATACAATGACATAAATATGGAAGTAATGGTTCATTGGGGGAGTGTCTTCTGAGACAAGCTGATGTACTGTCTACAGCACTTTATTGAATTAACACTGCTTTTACCACGTTACTAACATTTCCTTTCCTTTCCCTTAGAACATTCCTTTCGTTTTAATTCAGAGGGTTTTTGGCTATAATACATCATGTTAGAGATACTTAATTTCTCTTGCTTTCTTTTGTATTCTGGCAATTGTTCTTTTGTTCATTCATTAATGAAGTAATCTATTCTTTAATCCAACAAGCCCATTATGAGTACCTATAATTCTGGAGTTGGAGTCATAAAGATGAATATTTAAAGACTTCTCTCAGGATGTGCCTAGTATACGATAAAGTATGAACATATTAAGAAAAAAATCATAGTTATTATTAGAGAAAACTGATTTTGATGATCATACTATCAGTAGTATATAAGAAGCAATTTGAATAAAGGGATAGGGTTCTAGGTGATCGAAAGCACAATGTGAAAGTTATTCAGCACCTTGCATTTTGGAACAAATGCAACAATATATAAAAGTCAACAAATGTCAAAGGGCTGTTAGTGTGATCCTGTCTTATTAATTCTGAAATTCTTAGTAAAATTATTGAACTGATAAAATGCTAAGTAATATTTTTTTTGAAGGGAGTATGGGGATTGAACACAGAGGCTCTCTTCCACTAAGCTATTCCCCGTGGTCCCCACCTTTTATTTATTTATTTTAAAATTAAAACAGGGTGTTGTTAAGTTGCTGAGGCTGTCCTCGAATTTGTGATCCTTCTGCCTCAGTCTCCTGAGTCATGGGATTACAGGCCTGCACCTCCACACCTAGAGCTAAGTATGATTTTTGACAAATGACAGGGAGGGGCTCAAGGCTTAAGTTTGCATATATACTGACTTGGGACTCAACCAAGGTAGAAACAAGGTCATGAGAACAATAAAGCTGAAATAAGCAGGAAAAATGTGGTGTTGATGAGGAGAGTTGTTGGTTGCTTTCAGGTCCTGAAATTTGAGAGCAGATCTTCCAGCAGTAAAGAGGCTCTCATTTGAGTCACAGGAGTACTTAGTGTGAAGGATATCATTAGGGGGGATGATGGTGTAAGAATACAGAAAGAAAACAATTTTTTTTTAACCTGACCTCAGGGACAAAACTTATCTCTTCCTCTTATGTGTATTAATGGTCCACAAAAGAGTTCTGGTTTAGATTTATTTTTTAATGAAAACTGCTATGTATTTTCATAAAACCAAATAACCCTGAGTTGCTTCCAAGTGCATCTATCTAAGTGCTCCAGGGGTAGTGAGTAATGCTGTTATCTAAGACCCTTATCTGTTCTGTACAAGAACACCACCCTGAGGAGTGTTTGAGGAAAGAGAACAGGAAGGGAAAGAAGACAGGAGGCCATGAGAACCATAAAAAGTACTTTAAAAGAGACGATCATTCCTGCTCCCCCAGAAATAATCAAAATGCAGGATAAAAACCCTAATTCTACTACTTTTGGATTTTCTGCTAACATTTTTCACTAGGAGTCCAGACAGAATGGGTAGCCATTGTATTGGTGATACAACATTATTCTTCCAATCCCAGTCAATGAATTTGCTGCACCAGAAAGGACATTTCCAGAAAGGTTAGGATGAAGCCATTATTATTTTTTTCCCTTAAAAACTTCTTTGGTGCACATGTGTGAGGAAGTAAGGAGAAGGCAGAATTCAGGGTTCAGGCACAAAAAGTTGACTAAGCTTCTGATAATTTAATAATAACCTTCCTTTATTTGGTTTTGGTTCCCTACTTTGCCCTAAACTGTAGATCCATTTCATTCGAAGAGAAAACTGGTCAAGTGTTACATTGTGCATCCATATATATGTGTCTGTGCATGTGTGTGCATGTGTGGATGTGTATGTATTCATATGTAATATTTTGGGTATGTTATATGTATATGGATATTAGTATATATAAAAATAATTTGCTTTAATTTTTACTTGTTTTTCACTCAGCACTCTATTTGTTAGATTTATTACCATATGCACATTTGATATCTTCAACCACTGCATGATATCTCATTTAAAAACACACCACATTTGCTTCTAATAGTTTGCCTCCAAGTCCTCACTATATAATGCGAGAAAGGAATTGTCTTCCCAAATCCCCACTAATATATTTGAAGGTTATCAGCATCTTAATTTTTGCCCTTTGCATGTAAAAATATGATATTGTACCTTCAATTGTTTTTCCTCTTTTTTATTTTTGTGTTCTCTCCTCCTCTGGCCAGTGCCTAAAATTTAGTAGAGCCTCATAAATGTATATTGAACAACTATCCATGTGACTGAAAGTGAAAATTCTTCAATCTCAACTCATACAAATTGTCATGAAATTAATTCGTTACATTGCATTTTCAGTGTACTAAAGGATTTTAACACTGGAATATTTTCTTTCTCTGGATCTACTCTTTGGAGCTTTCTGTCAGAAAGGTAAAGTTAAACAGAAGTCAGTTGCCAGTTGGATCTAACATTTTACTCACTTTCTTTACATCTCGCTAAAGGACTCAATAACTAGACAGAAGCCCTGCAATTTACTCATCTTTTCGTAGCTGACACAGACTACTGAGGGCTGTGGGTGGAGGGAAACCTGTAGCATGTTGTTCTCATGGGAAGTGTTTCAATCTTTCTGCTACAAGACAGGAACACTTGAGAGAATGTGCAACAATCACAATATGGTGAGACCAGTATTTATGCTCCATGGAGCTGTATTGGAGTGTAAATGTGGTGCTTTGTTCTCTGGATGCTCATGTAGCAGATCTGGGCTCTTATCAATTACTACGAGCTTCACTGTAAATTTTTCCTTCCTATTTACACTAAATATTTAAAATTCACGACTACAACATCAATCAACCTACAACATTAGTAAAACGTTAAATTGATCATCTATTAATTTCCTTACTAGAATTAACCACAACTAGAACCATGAATGGCTCATGAAATTCAGGAAAGCTGAGTTCAGAGAGCTTTATTTCACTGTTTCTCCAGATGACTAAATTAATTGTATCTGTCCTAAATATATGAACTCTAGACATCCTCTCTCAGTAAGTCTTTCTTGACACTGGTGGATGACCCATGAATTCAGTATCTACAGGTTTTCCAAGTAGAAAACACAGAAAAGAGAAAGTGAGGTTTACAGGAAAGGGAACCAAATGCAGTAAACATAAAAAAAAAAAAAAAAGATGATCTAGAAGAAATATATGGGACAGGGGTGGGGCAATAGAAAACTATAGCCACTGCCTCAGAATCTGCATCTTTTCTTAAAATACCAAAACAGACACACAAATATAAGCACATATAATTTTTTTTATACTATGCTTGTCTGGATGAATTTTTTTGTTACTTGCAATGTAAAAAAAATAAAAGTTAACTAAGCTTTTTCTTACTATCAAGGGTATAAATTCATGGCTTGATTTGATACAATACAAAATGTAGAGTAGATAATACAATACAAAAATTACGTCTTTTACTTACCTATGAATTCACTATGCATGTGCGTGTACAAGTACACATAAGCTAACATTGCCCAATCAATTGAATGAGTTTGAGTCATATGAGTTTGTACATTTTTAGGATTTTTAAAAAGCTATACACATTTATTTCTAATAAATAAAGCTATGACTTTTATTTAAGATTTTCTTAAATTTAATCCTTTGTAATTTCACGTGTAATCCATATATTCATCAATTCTGGGGATAATAACATCTTATTTATGTACTAAACTTATCTGAAATACATACTTATTTTTAAACCATGACACATAGGTTAATTAATATAAATGCTTGACAAAGTAAAAATGTAAGCTGAGACAAATTTATCAAGAAAATAGCAAGAGGACTGGGATTGCGGCTCAGTGGTAAAGCACTTGCCTCGCATGTGTGAGACACTGGGTTCGATTCTCAGTACCACATATAAATAAGTAAAGTCTGCCAACAACTAAAAATATGTTTTAAAAAAAGAAAGAAAGTAAATAGCAAGGGAGTTTAAGCCTCAGAGAAAGTAAATAAACAGAGTGCTTAGTAATGTAAAGGAGATGATCAGGAAAGGCGACTAAGAACAGACAGAAATACATGTAGGAAATGAAATAGTTATAACAATACATGTTGATTTGAATATAGATAAGAATGACAATTACCAGAATGTGTAAGTATACAAATGAGATAAAACCCATTAGATAAGTATGCATTGTATTTTTTAAAAAAAATTCTACAAAGAAAATTAAATAATGTGAGAATGAACTAGTTAAGAATTTTGTCATAAAACATACTTCCTAAAGTATCTCTCTATGGAGCTGTAGCATTCATTAAGAGGAGAGTGCAGAGGTATCTGCCTGGAATACCAAATTTCAATGCTTCTCACAAAATTCATTATCTCCTAACCTAGGGCTGGCCTAGAAGAGTGCAAATTCCAGAGGAACACAAGACTCAGAGAAACTAAAGGAAAGGTAAAGTCATCAAATTTTAGATCTAATGCCAGAGCCCAATGGATCTTTACAAATTTGATATTAGAGGAAGTAGGAAAAATAGGCAGGCACACAGGCAAATATGTCAGGAGCTTACAAGGAGATAATGGGTACAATGTGTGGAAAATGACAAATTTCTGTTGTCCAGTCTAAAAATTCTATTTGAGGTCTAAATGAGAAATGTATCAACAAACAAACAGAAAGCAAAACTTTGGATTGGAAAATTCTGAAATTTGTTTTTTCCTGCATCTAAATTGAACGTTAGCTAAGAGAAATGAATGTATAGTTAAAGAGAAGGACTCAGCATCATGAAGGACAAATGGAGTCTAGACATCTGGCACGCTGGCAATGAAGGAATCAAAAATCTTGTTCTTAAAGATTCATCAGAATATTTAAGATTAAGTATCCTAGTTTGGGTTCTCATGTTATCTTTTCCTATAAGTCATAGCTGTAATATTCACAATGGCTATCAACCAGAATATGCAATGACATAGTGATCCTGCAAGCCATCACTCTAGTATCTAGAGTATCTAGTATCTAGTATCTAGCTGTGCAGATAGGCTGGTGGTGGATGACACAAAACCAAAGCTATTTTGGAATATGGTGCAAAGATCAATCAAAGGAATGGAAAAATACAAGTTTCTATTGCTATCTGCCTTTCAAAATGCCACAGATATATTTTTTGTGAATGTGTGTTTCTGAAAAGAAATAAAAAAACATATGTGACAATCAAATAAGAAAGCTATATCCATGGCCAGTTTAACTTGAGATAGGCACATAAATAGTCAACTTTCTTAATATTCCCAATACTTCATGTACAGAGCTGGAGTTTGAACTGAAGTCTTCTAAACTGAAGTTCATCTCTTCCCAAGGTAGGCATTGGCAAGAGTAACTGCTTTTCTTTGGCACTTAATAGATCATACTGCACATTCCTTTAACAAAGAGGAACAATAATTTCACTTTCTTCTAACAACATGTCTTATATAAAATTATTTTGAAAGTCAACTAAAACATTAAAATAGTAAGAGTAAACCATTAGTGTATTTTCTTTTAGGTTTGTATAATTTCAATATTAATTTAACTATCAGCATTATAAACACGCATTAAGGATTTGGGGATGAATATATAGAAAGCACACTCTTTCTCAGGAATGGTCTACTATACTTATGGATCATAGGGCTTATGTGTGTCTGTGTTCATGGGGAATATTGAACTTTTTATGGTTTGGATATGAGGTGTTTCCCAAAGTTCACATGTGAGAAAATGCTAGAATGTTCAGAGGTGAAGTGATTAGATTATGAGAGCTTGACCTTATTTAGTGGATTGTTTCACTTGAGTAGATTAACTACATGGTAACTGTAAGCAGGAAGGATATGGCTGGAGCAAATAAGTCACTGGGAGCATATTTTTGGTATTTATCTTTTGTCCCTGGAGAGTAGAGCTCTCTCATTTCTCCCTAGTTTCCATATTTTGCTTTTCTACATCTTGCCTTTCTGCCATGATGTTCTATTTCACCTTGGGCCCAGAACTATGAAATTGGCCAACCATAGATTGAACCTCTGATACCCTGAGTTTAAAACAAAATTTTCCTCCTCTAAATTGTTCTTCTCAGGTCTTTTGGTCACAGGAATGCAAAGCTGACTAAAATAGTTGTAATTTTTTTCACTTGTGATGTCTTTTGACTAAATACCATGGATTAGGAAACAAGTTTTCCTTTGTTTTCTGGAAGAGTTTAAGCAGGATTTGGTGTTAGTTTCTCCTTAAATGTTCTGAACATACAATAATGACTTACCATACTCTTGCTCTTGAATCTGTTAGTCTCTGCTTCCTGCATGAAGATGATGTAGAGGTCTGTCTCTTATAAAAGAATGTGAGCAACTTCCAAAATCTGCCTTCACTTCCTCATCTCACCACTGAATTAAAAACTGAGGCTTAAATGACATAATTTGTTCAGTAAAGTTTTAGACTTGCTAAAGGACAAAAAAGATTATATCCAAAGTATCTTCAGGAACTAACTGTACTGTACAGAAGGAACACGGAGAGCATACATGAGCATGAATTTTGAGGGCACAGGATCAAGAGGGCAGAATATAAAGAAAAATGATAGGGAATATTGATTGAGATTAGACCAACCAGATTCAACTTCTGACCAATGTCTTTGCAGTTGGGATTTTCACATTGTTAGGATTGGCCTTGAAAGTTTAGAGAAAATAACAGCTCACAGAACTGTCATGATAGATGATGGGATAAATGAGAAGGCACTGAGCAGAAAAATGCCCAGAGTCATGTCCAAGGTACAGTGCAAGTAGTTCTATCATTTTGGTGAAGCATCTGATAGATACTATAGGATCAAATAAATCTTTTGTGGTAAAAATCACTCTGATAAAATACTCGCATGTAAACTTCTATTTTTTTTGCAGAAATGCTATGTCATTTGCAGTCAATGATTATAAAAATTTTGAAAAAATATCCATCAGGTTATTAATGGCCCCTAACATTAACATTAATGCCTGAACAAGTTCTAGAACTGCCCATCAACTTGGTTCTGTCAGACAAACCAAGTTGTAAACTGAAACCATCCCAGAATGAATGAATACAAATCAAGACTGGAGTGGTAAATTAAAGATTGAGCACAAATACAGAGAGAAGTTAGAAATTAGCTACATAAGTTGATGGGCTCAGGTTCCTATGGCATCCAACACTATTATACCTTTTCCTCAATAGCTACCTGTGAGGAAAAAGTTACCTGTGGATATGATTTATGACGATTTGGCAGAAGAGAAAAAGAGCAAAATTTATTCATCAATGAAGTGGTTGGCATATGTGGGAAAATTTAAAATAAACTGCAATATATTGTATCCCAAAATCATCAGTAATCCTTTAATAAGTGCACCATGAGAGACATTTGGAGGTTACCTTGGAAACAATCACAAAAGGCAAAGGCATTTATAATGCACGTTAATATCTCCTAAGAGAATCTATTATGAAACAGAGCATCAAGCAAGAAATATAACTGAGCTTATTGATCATCAAATATGCCATGCTTTGTCATTGGACACTCTACTGTTGACACAATGGACATAGGAAAGGAGGAACTATCCAGGCAGGGAGAGAGGCTAGGTATGTGTTCTAAAACATGGACTCCCATTCACCGAATGCTGATCTAGCTATTGCCCTTGCAAATTGTACTCCAATGATCATGAGCATTATGAGTCAAGCTTAAACCTCGGACAAGAAACTTCACAGGCTTCAGTGGAACAAGGAAGTTTAGTTAGAAACATAACTCCAGTTGATTCCACCAAACTTGATTTTACACGTTTCCTCCATTCAAATGCCTACAAGAATCCCAGAGGAGCTTCTCTAGAAGTTACTCAGAGAAGTAGATCTGGATGATGCCAGTGGTACACTATACTGGGATCCATAAGGCATCCAGCCCAGATCCAACCTGCAGGATTAAGGACTCATTTCCCCACATGCAGGGAGTGCAACCTTGTAGTTCTCCCTGAAAAATTGCCCTGCTTTAAAAAGAGCCACCTTATCAAGGTTACATTACTTTCCAGGGACAGCCAGTCTATTATCATGGCTTGATATAGAAATATAAACCACCATATCCAACCCCCAACTCGGGAGGATTAACAGTGACAGTTCTATCCTCACAGCCCTCTATGGTTTGGCTGAAGGTGTTAGGATGACTGCATTATTGCCTACCAGTAATGGTTGGTTGGTCTAATCTCACTCAATACTCCTTATCCCTTTTTCCTCTGCCCATTTATACTACCTTTCCTCCCCCAGGTTTAATTCTGAGAAAATGCCCCAATAAAATTCTTGCATGCTAATTTCTACTTTTCCAGGAAAAAGATTTGTAGTATTAGCCAATACTGAATGAATGAATGAATGAATGAATGGTTCAAGTGCTAATTTAAAATATGTAAAAATTCCCACCCTGCTAGGAAATGCCTGTTGTGATATAACCATATCAAAATATTCTATTTTTTTAAAAAGCTACATAAAAATGTTATAGGTTTTCTGATATAGAGCTACTTCAAGAAGACCTCTTAATATGTTCTATCTTTTAAATTTAATTGTTCATATCTACATGAAATTTATAAGGAAGGGTGGGGAGAAGAAGTAAAAAATTATTGAAATGAATGCCAACTCTACTCTAGGTTCTATATTATCAATATAGTCACCCTACTAGGTGCTTGAGACCCATATTTAATTTATATACATCTTTCTTCACTATGGTGGTATGTCTTAGAAGAAGCTGTTTTGTGAAGTGGAAGAAGCTCAACTTTCAGATGTGTTGATTATATATACTCTTTCCAATTTTCTTGACAAGGTCCTAGCACTGTGTGTCATGGGCCGTACATGCACATTTGCAAAATCATAGTTTGTAAAATTCATTTTATAAATGAGCAACCCACAAATTATATAAGTTCCAGGTCTCACAAAACTCGACTCTGCCTCTGGTGCCATTCATTGCTTTGGGTTTCCCCATACTGGCGCTATGTTCAGTCCAAATTGGGCATTGGCTCTTTTCCTGTAATTTAATCAAACTTTTGAGAGAAACTTAGTTTCTTTCATTGAGTTTGGATGATTCTTCCTTCAGGACTTTTATTATTTCTCAGAGCAGAAACCAATACTCCTCATTACTGGTTTTCTAGATTTTTAGCCTCAAAATTTTCTCCCCTCATCACCATGCTGGAGTGAGTTGATAGAATGTGAAGGAAATTGGCCTGCACACCAAATAAATGCTGCCAGCAGCTTCCTCTGACCTCGGGGGTGTGAGAGTCGGACTTGAAAGCGATTCTCTCTGAGCATTCCTCTTACCCCATGTAAGAAACCATAGCTTCCAGCCAAAACTTTCTTCTAATGCTCTTTGCTCCTGGAAGATTTATTTTCTGATCCAACAAGACTCCCTGTCACTTATAGTTAGGGTATTCAGTCATTTATACTTTCAGATCCAGCATTAATTGTAATAGTAATGATGAAAGCTGGTTTGACATCTCTAAGATAAATGGAATTTGTAATGGTACTAAAATTTAAAAATAATAATTACATTGCATTCTTTTAAAGCAGTTATATATCAGGATTAGCCTTCCTGATATTGAGCAAAATATGATTAATATGATGAAAAATATTGTTTAGTTTTTAAAATAAAAACCATTTTTTCTATGAAAAAGAAAAAAAAGACTTTGATTATATAGGTTTTGAATGCATGCTATAAAATAACTTGTCTTATGAAATTTTTTGTTGTTAGTTGTAAGTTTTTATTTCCAAAGCAAAGGAATATGGCTTAGACAACTTGTTTAAAAACTTTACTTTTTTGGTGGGGGGAGGGAACACCTTGTTTGCAGTTCTTAATTAAGGATACTTCTCACTGCCAGACCCTCTTCCAGTTTCCACAAGACGTCACCATTACAGTATTGGGATTGGGCCCATCACCTCCATTTTTACCTGCAGCTAATAGTTTTCAGGATAATTTTAAACCATACAGATCATGGTCTCCTGACTTGACATCCACCAACTCTTGATCTAAGAACAGACATCAAAGTCTCAATAAAACCCCAGAAGTTGAATCCAAAAGTGTACAAAATACCTGTTCGTATTTTTCTAAAGTGTCTGTAAAGCAGTTAGTAATTTCCTGTAAAATAGCTCCTGTATGTACAGTACTTCAGCAATGGGGATGCTCCATTGACTTCCCTTCCAGAAGCCATAACGCTTTGGTGTTGATGCTAAAATTTATAGTTCAGACACAGTTAATTGGTTCAGAGAAAAGTAACAACTGTCTTCCCCCCACAATCACACTGTACTCGAAATTTGAAAATTGATTGTAATCGCAATTTCCCACAGAAATGGCCTTTTTCAAAGGTTATGCCCCTGTGAGGTGAGCAGATCATGTTCTCTCCCTGGGGAGTACACGTCTCAACACCAAGTCAGCTCTTTAATCCACTGTAAATCAGGGGGCCTTAATTTTTTTGTTTTCAGACTTTAGAAGGCACAATGTGTGTAGAAAGATGAGTGTGACAAAGGTTAGGAAAATACACAAGAGGGGACCTCACTGGAAAACGCGTTCTGTGTCTCCAGGCTGGAGTCTTGATTCTACTCACCACCAGAGAGGAGGACGTTATTTTTGGACAGGGTCACTTTTACGATTTTATCCCATGTTCTAATCCCAATAATATTTGGATGACAAGAAATGTAAACACTTAACCAAGATAAAACAAACTGCATCATGGAACAATGGAAAATATATATGAGAAAGCAGAAATCCAGCCCACTTTTCCTGGTTAAATAAGAGAAAAGTGGGTTTGTTCAGCAGGATAAACCTTAGACTAAGACTAAATATTTGTAAGGTATCCATTCTCAGCAAGTTAATTTATAAATGTAACATAATCCCATTTGAAACTCCAATAGGATGTTTTAACTAACTGGTATTCTAATTATTTTTAATTCAATGAGTGTAAAATAACATGATACAGAATCATTTTCCCTGAGATAAAAAGACTTTGAATGTATCTTTTTAGAGTTTTTAAAGCACATCTCCTTTATCATTTACTGTGTGCTGCTCATAGTTTGAGTGTCTTTTAAAAAGCTGTTGGTCATTTCTACCAAATGTAAAAAAAGTGTTCTTCCAATTTTTAACCTTTTGAGCAAGTTGTCCATCTTATTTTATATATGCTACTTTCTACCAAGGGTATATTTCTGTGCATTTTACTACTTTACTCTCTGGGGACTGAACAATGGCAGTGTCTATAGTGATGACAGAAATCCAAAGATAGCCTCCATTATCTGTTCCAGGTGATCTCTTTCTCCAGAGGGCATTAGCTAAGAATGTCTTTTGCAGTTTCCTTCCTGTACTCTAGCCCTGGGACAGGCCCTCTGTTAGAACTTGTGTTTTCATCAAGAGCATGAAAGTGTTCCAAAAACCAGGCCCTACAGAGCATTTCAAATTCCAAGAGGCAGAAGTGTGGTTTTCAAAGCATTCCCCCAGCTCCCCTGTCTTGCCAAATTCTGCTTTTTCCTGTTAAAGAGCTGGTTGTGCCAAGCAGGCAGAGCTTCCCTCGACCCAGTCCCTGGTCACAAGGAGGGAATGTGTTGTGTTTGACTCTTGGATGTTATGCTTTTTTCTTGCAGGGAGACAGGGCCTGAATGATACCCATTTTACTCAAGTCTCCTACTGCCATTAGAAAGCAGAGACTGCCATCCAGTTGCTTTTCTCAGATGAAGCCAGAAATATGTCTATGGTGGGATGTCCCAGGGAGTGCTCTGTGGACCTGTGGGCCCATTGTGGGGAGGAATAGCATGTGCTCACGCCTTAGCGACGAAGTCTTTCTCTCTGTGATGTTCTCATTTCTTCAGCCCACTTTGTTGTGGCTCCCAGATTTTCTTGGAAATTATGCACAGTACACACAGATAGGAACTACTGATAAAAACAGAAAAATATTCCAGAAAAAATGTTCTTGATTTAGTCAGGAAAGAAATGTATCCACATTTTACCAAATTCAGCTATTCAAAATTAAATCTGAAAAATTAGGTGTTTTTTTTTTAAATTGAAATTTTAGCAAAAAGTGTAATAGCAAATTAAGTTAAAAACAACTAATTATTTACTTCATTATTTCATTTATTTATATATGGAGTATTTATTGAGTCTTCTTCATAGGTAGAATTATAGATAAATCCTTTTCTTATCGATTGCAACATCTTTGTAAGGCAATGCCTGACCCAATGTATATGTTTGTAAAACCCCTTGTGATTTGTAATAAATTATTTTACTAGGCTGTTTTTGTTCTATCTAAATATACAATCAATATCACTATCTAAATTGAGAATAGATGTGACAGCTTTAATATTTTCTCTAATATTGTAAGATTTTTCTTATTTGGTTCAGTTTAACATTGCAAAAATATGTGTAGATATTTGTAGCTAAAATGCCAACATTAAGACCAAAAGACCCATATATTTTCTCAACAAATATCAACACAGTCTAGGGTTATATTTAATAGTAGAGAACAATAGTTACCATTACTTAAGTCAATGGTTTTCAAATTCTGTTAAATGCCTAAATTTTTCTCCTTCTAGAAGGATGAACACACAAGTTAGCAATATTTATAAGTGGGTATCACAATTTATCCCTAGCAGTAGGGATAGCCTAGCCCTACTGATCTCTAATCATCTTCTAATCACACTACACAGATCATCGATTACTGGATTGTACACTGAATTGTACAAGAGTTCCTTGAGGGTTTCTAATCAATTTCATGCCTTTGAACCCACAAAGAAGTATAACAGTGACTATCAAATCATACCAACTTCAGAATTAGCTTTAAACATATTTCATAGAAAGACTGACATCAATGCAAGCAATGATAAAACTAATAATAACCAAAATGTATTTTTTTTTCACTTTGGGATTAAAAGAGGATTAAACACTCTTGTAAACTTACCATATCTAATTTCCATAATAACACCCTATGATATGTGCAAAATAGAGATGCTATGTCTATTTGAAAGCTAAGCAAACTGGGGATTAGATATTTTAGTTAACTTGCCCAAAGTCACACTTCTAGTGTCAAAGATAAAATTTGGATTTGTCTGATTATATCTAATTCTCAAAGAAATAATTTTTCATCATACTTTTTGTTGACTACTTCTTCCAGAATCTCTTTATTAGACACTCTGGTTTCAATGAAAGCTGTCAGTGCTCCCAAATGTACATAATAAAATATAAAAACACATTGTAATTTGAGCTAAAAATTCATAGAAATCTCATGCCATGATAAGAAGCATCAACATCAGCTGTTACTAACCACTTTTTAGGAAGGCAAAATGATCATCTTAAAGTTTGCATAAGATCATATGAAGACCATGTAGTCTACTCAGTCTTTTATAGTATCTACCATTTAACCATGTATCAGGAAAGAGTAGCAGAATTTGAGATTGTGATAATCACTGCCATCATTTAACCATGTATCAGGAAAGAGTAGCAGAATTTGAGATTGTGATAAACACTGCCATTATAGAGTTTTCAGAGAGTAAAGGGAAAATGCACAGAAATATGCATGGTAGGAAGTAGCATATATAGAAGGGGAAAGATAAATTATTCAAAAGGTCAAAAATTGGAAGAGCAATTACTTCCTTTGGAAGAAATTACCAAAAACTAGACACAACCTATGAACGGTACCTAGTAAATCATAAAGGTGAGGTGCTTAAAAAAATCTGGAAGGATAAATTTAAAGTCTTTTTATCTCAGGAAAAATGATTATGAATCATATTATTTTACCTTCATTGAAATAATTGAACTCTTTGGAGAAAATCTATCGCTAAAATTATACATAAAGAAAAATGGTTAGGTTGAGTTTCATGTTTTATATTGGTTTTGGTTGACTATACTGCATATTGAGTTTGAAGCTAAAGTATGGTCTATGAGAAGAAAATTCCAATAGATATTTGAATTATTTATTTGAAATTAGGTAATAAAGTCAAAGTTAGGGCTGGGGACTTGATAGGCGGTTTGCTGCAACCAGCAAAGCCATTAATTCAGAAACCAGAGATGGGCAATGGGAGTTTGATAAAAGACAAACACACACATATAGATAGAAAGCTGGGACCAGTGGCACACTGTCCTCTGATGGAGGAACAATGACCTAGAGCTAGCTCAGCACATTTATTATATAGGTTTTTATCATCAATAGTATGTTCTGTGAGGAAATTTCTTCAAAACAGGCAGGATAAAGGTCAAAGTACTGGCATCCTATTTTAATTATCTTTTGAGCTCATAATTCTTTACCCCTGGCAGTTGGTATCTGAACTCAGGGTCAAGACTGATAGCTTGTCTTTCACAGAATCTCTTTAAGCAGGGTGTCACCATAGCAACTGGGCAATCTTGAGCTGCATTTTTGCATAGGAAGTTCCCAGCACAGGTGCAGCTTCCTGCTGTGAGGCAGTCAGAGTCAAGTCACCACTCCCCATAGTAGTTGTCTAAAGGTGACAGTTGGAGTTATCAAGACAGAACTTTAAGAATAAAAAAAGAAAAGGAAGAAAGGAAGAAAAAAAAAAAAAAAACAAGCTGGAAAATATTCACCCCACACTCCTATACCTCCTGAACTCCTAGAAAATATATACCAAAACTCCTTTGCTTAAGATTGGGAAGAATGACATGAAGAGGAAGCCTTCTTTTTGCTGCAGTTTCTATTAATAAGCAGAAGCAGGAGATGTGACAGTTCAGAAACAGTTTAGTCATCAGATTTGGTTTTCCAGTGTCTAGACCTGAGCTTCATGAGTGGGTCAGAATGTGTGATGGTGGAAGTGTGCAGAGCAAATTCCTAACCACTGTGTCCTAGCCATGAAGAAGCACTGTTAGATTCCACAGGACAGTCCTTTCTCTCTTCCACTCCTCTAAACCATTATGCAATTTTGCAAGTAAATAATTCCCAGCATTCAATCCCATTCTCCTGATATATGTACAGTGATTTTCACTTCTGCCCTGACATTTACTGACAGTGATCACCAAGACCATATTTTGTAAATGTGAAATGAAGAGAATAAAGGTTGATGAATACTCAGTAAGCCTAAAAACTAGAAGTTATACAGAGTACACTGGTAATGTAACTTTAGTAGAATGGTAAGAATGCACATAATAATGATAGTGATGATGTTACTACTGCTATTGAGTGTCGATTCTGTGACAAGCCCTCTTCTAATAGTTATATGTTTTAATTCACTTGCTACCAATGTTATCTTCTGAAATATGTGTACTACATTCCTATTTTATATATGCAAAAACTGAAGTGTCAAAGATCTTATATTAGGTACTCAGTATCACACAAGTATAGAACTGAAGCTGTAATTGCAAATCTATCCATCATCAAAATTCATGCTTTTAGTCACTATGCTGCCTCAAAATGTAAAAAATGAAGATTTTAAAGGAATACAATAAACAATGAGAAAGCAATATATGAAAATAGACACAAGACTGCATGGTAAGACATGGTAAGACAGTAAAACTCAAGCCACACCTTGGAGGAGCAGTAGGGCAATAACTTTAAGAAAAATTAACTTTTGCTATCATTTATTCAGCACAGGAGATACGTGTGCATGTTTGAAGATAGGATGGAAAGAGACCGCAACAGGTGTAATCAATTCAGAGAAGAGAGACTAATATCAGGTACAGCATTTGGGAATCAGGCTTGTCATGGAAGAGAAGAAGGAACTCCTCTTAAGGGGATACAACCTGAAGACAAAACCAGTGGTCATATGAAAACACACCTGTCCAATCACTAAGGACACAGACAAATTCATTCTTGGTGGACCCAATAGATGTTAAGGGACTGCTGAGAACTTTTCTACTCTTGTGAAAAATAAAAAATGTACCAGTTACTTTCTTGAAAGTGTGGTGAATAAATATAATCTTCAGTTACATGATGGTAGAGAATAATGATTCATGGGAAAAGGGGTCACAATTTTGGACTTAAGTATCTTCACCCATGTCTGTACCTACTGAATTTAAAGCCATAGGAGATTGAGTTACAAAGTATATAGAAATCAGGGCAGTCATGAGGTTTATCTTCATATCTATTTGTGTGCTTTTTGTATTGCCATTCTTCTTTGGTGGATTAAAAGAAAAATAGGAATAACCACTTTTTCCAAAGTGTTTGTATAATGAGTTTCCAATTAGAATTATGTTGCTGGAGGTTTTATAATAAGTAAAATTGCAGACATCTTTAATGATTTGCCAATATAACCCAGTCAGATTGCTAGCAGATATTAGTGCTCAGCTCTAGACACATTTATTTCCAGGTTCCTAAGCATAAAGAAAAATGAGTAGAAGGGCAGAAGAGAAATTACTCTTCCTTTCCTAATTTTCTCTACCTTGAGGTCAATGTATGCACATATTTGCTCATCCCACACGTTGAACAACCCTGTGTACCAGGTGTACTCTACACAGATTGAAAACACTGGAGGTTCCATGTTCAAATTCTGGGTATGGCTTTCTATGAAAATCACTAACACCAATGTGGTATTGATGAGTTACACACAAAGGCAATGATTACATGAGAACGCATCAAGAATTTCAACCGCAGATTCAGGCAACAGTTTCACAGGACCTATACATTTACCTTCACATTTTAATTTAATTGTCTTAGTCAGAAGCTTTAAGTTGATATAACAATGTCTGGCAGATATTACCTCAAAATTCATATTTCTTCAATGTGTTACTCAGCTCTCTGTTATTATAATGAATATCTGAAATAAGTCAACTTATATAGGAAAAAAGTTGATTTTTGGTTCACAGCTTTGGAGGTTTCAAGCCTGTGATGGATTGGCATCATTGCTTTGGGTCTGTGGCAGCACAGCATGACAGGAACAGGTGGAGGTTGAAGCCTTCAACTCATGGCTACAAACCTGTATGGCAGGTCACTGGGCTGAACGCCACAGGAACTAGACCACCACAGTAAGTACTCATGTATGTAAACATTTCTAAATCCAGGAAAGGTACAGTAAAATAGGGTTAAAATATTATTAAAAATGGTACAACTTTGTAGGGCGGTTACCATGGACAGAGCTTGCAGCACTGAAAGTTGCTCTGGGTGGGTCAGTGAGTGAATGTGCAAGTCTACTTGCACAGTATACTACTGTTCATAAACACTGGATACTTAGGTGACACTAAATTTATATTAAAAAGTATTTTTCTTTCTTCAGTAATAAGTTAATCTCAGCATATTTAATTTTTAAATTTTATTAACCTGTTAATTTTTTTTTACTTTTGACTCTTTTCTAGTGATATAGGTTAATACACAGACATGTCATAGAGCTGTGTCAAAATATTTTATTTCCCCATATTCTCATTCTATAAGATTTTTCATGTTTTTAAGTTTTTATTTATTTATTTTTAAAACTTTTGTTGGAAACCAAGACACATACACACACACACACACACACACACACACACACTTATTAGGCTATGCCTACACAGCTTCAGAATCATCAATATCTCTATCTTCCACTTCCACATCTTGTGTAACTGGAAGGTCTTCAGGGGCAATACCATGCATGGAGCTGCTATCTCTTGGAATAGCAATGCCTTCTTCTGGAAAGTTTTTGAAGGACCTGCCAAGGCTGTTCTATACTTAACTTTCTTTTTTTTTTTAAATAAGAAAGTGTACACTTTAAAATAACAACAAAAATATATAGTATAGTAATATTACATAAGCCAGTAACATATTACTTTATTAAGTATTGTGTACTGTACTTAATTGTATGAACTACAGTCTTTCTGTGACTGACAGTACAGTGGGCTTGTTTACACCAGCATTCACACAGACATGTGACTAAGGCATTGTGCTATGGCAGCTACTATGTCACTAGGTGACAGGAATTTTTCAGCTTCTTACAGGATCACCATGACCTACGTGGTCCATCATTGGCTGAAAGTCACTCTGCTGCAGAATGATATTATGAAATGTTATAATTCAGTGTGCATTTGGCTTATGATTTTGCAGGTGGTGTTAGATTTTTGATCTAGGCTGACTTTCCTGATCTCTGATGGACTTACATATGTGTCTGAGGTCAGGTGAGGAGTCACTGGGGGCTGGCTAATTTAAGATAACCTCATTCTCATATCTGACAATTGTTTTACTATTGACTAGGGCTTTGAGAGTGACCCAGTCATGGTCTTTCAGAATACAGGAGGCTAGTCTTCATACAAGGAGTTCACAGGGTTTCAAGTGATTGCTGAAGTATCTGATGAATCACAACTACTAATGCCTCATTGGCTGAAATAGCTCAAGTCAACTCTAAAGATTTGAGGAGTAGAAAAATAAATTACATTTTTTTAAACTGAATTCAGGGATTGAATTTAGAACACTCACCCACTGAGCCATAGCCCCAGCTCTGTTTTGTATTTTTATTTAGAGAGGGGGTTTCACTGAATTTCTCTGTGCCTCACTTTTGCTGAGGCTGGCTTTGATCTCCCTATCCTTCTGCCTCAGCCTCCTGAGCCACTGAGATTACAGGCACACACCACTGTGCCTGGCTAGATTCCATTTCTTGATGGGAGCATCTGCAAGGTTCCATTACAAAGCCACACTTGAAAGAAGGGTAATAATTTAAGGCCAATTTTTTAATTGGGTTTTTTGTGAGTTAATTTAAGTCTTTTTCTTTCAATCATTGATTTAAACTTAAATAATACTTGTTATATAAATTTTAAAATATTTTTTTTTTGCTTCATGAACTTACAGAAAAATTTGTGAAAACAGCTTTTACAAAAAAAAAAAAAAAAAAAAAAAAAGGCTCTGCCCAAGCTAGAGGATCACGAGGATTCATTTTAAAATTGCTCAGTTACTATATCACTGTTGGATGCTCTATGCTTTCTGGGCTTTGGCAGTAGTAGTTAAAAAAGCCTTCAAATAATTAATTAGTATTTATTACTGATTAATGAGATTTCAACCTAATTTATAAGAATAATCAAGTGAGAGGATGGATTTCATTTCCAGAAGAAAAGTGTACCTACCTACAATGTGGCAGTTTTCCTATGAGATTCCAATATCAACTCCGGGCCACATTGGGAAGAAAATAGAGAATGATGAGTGCTAGGGAGCAGAGGAGGGGAGGGGGAGGGGATAGGGATCACTGAGGACCCCTAAGGACAAAGCAGCTGGCCTAGGACAATCATAAATTTTCAAACAAACACTACCTTTGCCCACTCATCTGCAAACTGTTCCTTTCGTAATCACTTCATAGAAGGAGTGTGTAAGCATTTATATATAAGCTTATTAATTGTTTTCAGTCTTACAAGAGTATGATTTCCTTTAATAGGTCTCTGCTTTCTACAACCCATTTGATCTGACCTACCTGACTCCAGTCTCCCACTCATTTATTTTAATCTCAGAGGGTTGAAGCATGTTTCTTTCAGGAGTGTTATATATTTACCTAATTTGGAAACTTTAAGCCATTTTCCTTTTCACTTAAAAACTCAATGAGGTCTCTCATGTATGGAACTTAAAAAAACAACAACAAACAAACAAAAAGCAATAACATGAAGTAGAATATTGATTACAATAGACTGGGAAGGGTATGTGTATGGGGGTGGAAAAAAGGTGTTTGAATTTAATCAGTGCACACTGTGTGCATGCTTGAAAGTAACACAGTGAACACCATTAATTTGTGTAATCAACATGCTAATAAAAGATGAAAAGACTCAGTGAGATATATTCAATTTCTCATTATCATTAAAATTCCCTGAAATAACCACACGCCATCCTTTATCCTCAAAGATGATTCTGCCTGTGGGCAATCAGTAAGAAAAAAAAATGTGTCCTATAATTGTTTTTCAAAAAAAGGTGATGAATTTCTAGAGGTCTCCACATGTTCTCATCTGGAGATTTGCACCCCATAGAACTTCCTAGGAAAACCAGGGAGATTGCCCTATTTTCAAAAGAAAATTGTGCTTTTTTTTCTTTGTTCAGTATCATTCTAAAGATTTAACCTAATTGTAAAATAAAGATACTAAGATGAAATTGACCCATTTATTCAACAAGGATTTATACAATGACTCCATATTCATAAGTTCTACCCATGGCACCAATGATAGAATTAAGTACACAACCTTGTTCTCAAAAAAGTTTCAGACAATAAAAGAGATAATTACCAAACAAGTAATTACATTGCTGTGTACTAAGAATAATAATGAAATGGTATATACGTTATTGAAAAATGTTAAGAATAAAAAGGGTAAATAACTCAGAATGAAGAGTAGGGATTTACTAAGAAAGTTGCCACAGTTGAAAATGTGAGCTGAGTTGTTAAGCAGAAAACTAGATTAGCTCACAGAAGGGTCTCTGTTCCAAGCAGAGATGAATAAAAGACCTATGTACCATCACCATCTCAGACATGGAGGTGGGAGGGGACATGAGAAGAGTTAGCTATGAGCATCTGGTTGTAGTTCACATGAGATATAAACCAGGAGAGGAAAGCAAAGGGTCCATCTCAGAGTATCATGTGTGAAGTCATAACTGGGTTCTGAGCAAAAGTGCCATAGTTCTTTGGGCATTGTTTTTGGAATGCAGTCAATTGTGGGGAAGCAAAATAAAGGCAAAGAGAACTTAGATGAATGAGGTTGAAGCCAATCCATAAAATAAACAATGGAAATTTTTAATCCATAATATTGTTATATTCACATGGATAGCCCAAGCCTAGGATAGTGGTCTACATTTATTTGAAATTTAATTTAAGAAATTATATTGCAATGGGATAAAACAGTTGAAATTTGGAAAATACTTAATATCTAAGTTTGTGATACCTTATCTGTAATTGGAGATGATAATATCTACCTTAATTCATTTGTGAGGATTAAGAAGTCAAGGTACAGGGCTGGGGTTGTGGCTCAGTGGTAAAGAGCTTGCCTAGCATGTGTGAGGCACAGGGTTGGATCCTCAGCACTACATAAAAAATAAATAAAAAACAAAATAAAAGTATTGTGTTCATCTACAACTAAAAAATGTTTAAAAAAAAGAAGTCAAGGTACAGACTGTACTTGTCCAGTGGTTCACTGGATTGGATAACTGGATAAAGGAGTGTCAAGAAGGTACATGTTCTAAGACTATAAATGTTGTAATATGGAACATTATAGTAGGAATGACCACAGGAAGAAAGAAGGGCAAGAATGGGAAGAAAAGTTGGTTACACTCTAGGACACAGGGTGGGTGTCAGCACATCCCTTGCAGGATCCCAGAGGAAGTGCAAGGTTTTTGCTCAGTGCTAGAAGACAAGAGCAAGGAGCAAGTCCAAGCCAGAGCACTAACTGGGATTTCTCCAGGAAAGTCAAAACAGGGTAGAGAAAACAACATAGGACAGGCTGGGTCTCTGGTTGCTGAACCTGGCCCTGGGATTAGTTAAAGAACGAGAAACACTGCCTTGGTGTGGGAGACCTAAAATTTGGCACCGTATGGTTGGGATTGGATGGATTGTGTATGAGAACCATGCTGAGCCCTTTACTGTCCCTAAGGGGGCTGCAGTCTCTCTCTCTAGCCAGCAAGCTTTTGAAGAAGCCAAAAACATCATCAAATCCAGAAAATAGAAACAGTAAGTTTCTGCACCATTTCAAAAACAGCAGTCCATCTGTTAGACTTTCCTACATTGATTCCATGTAAAATATTTCACATGGGACCTCCTTGGGTAATTTTCTTTGAAAAAGTTTATATAATGAAGCAAAGAAGGTAAAAAAAAAAAAAAAAGAAGCAGGGAGGGCTGGAGCTGTGGCTCAGTGGTAGAGTGCTTGGCTGGCATGCGTGAGGCCCTGGGTTTGATCCTCAGTGCCACACATAAATAAGTAAATACAATAAAAGATCCATTGACAACTAAAAAATATTTTAAAAAAAGAAGCAAGGAGGGGAAAAGGAGTGGAGGAAGGAAAGAAAAAAAAAAAACAAGAAAGGAAGGAGAGAAGGGAAGGAAAGGAGAGACGTGGAAAGAGGGAGGAACAGAAGAATGGAAGCAAAAGAAGCCAAACCTCCAAAGCTTTATCACTAGACTCTATCTTCAATCCTTATAATTAAGTATAATTGTTTTTGTTAAATTTAGATTAATTGTTCTCATTCCCACCCTGGGGGTGCTGGACAATGTTGGGAGACATTTTTAATTATCATCACTCGGGGGCAAAACTAACATCTGGTGTCCAGGGAAGCTGCTATGCACCCAGCTAGCTGTATACAGCACAGCCTCTCTCAGCAAGAATGGTCTGGCCCAAGATGTTGACAGTGCTTAGCTTTGAAAACCCGGGTTGACATTAGTATTATTTTCAAGTGTGATGGCAACAGAAGAAACTAAGGCTAATATAATGAATTATGAAAGTAACTATATGTAAAATAAAATTTTTTTGCTCCAAAAATTATATTTAGTCAAAAGGAAAAATTTTTTTTAAGTTAAAATGTTTTCCATAAAATTTGAAGTCAATGCCACATGACTTCAAGTTTTTTAATCAGTTCATCCACATGTTTAGCTGCTTCTCCTGTTCGTATTTAAAAGGAGAAGAAATTGGAAAAATAAATAAGGAAAGATACCCAAATTCTGTTTTCTCTGTGAAACTGTATACCTCTGAGAACCTAGCCCACCAACAGGGCACCTAACAGCTTTGTTCACCAAAAATAAACTGTAGAGTCACAAAGAGAGATGTGGCAAGGAGGAACGACAAGGTTGATGTGTTTGGTTTTTATTTTTGCTCATTTAGAACAAACCACAAGGATGGAAAGATTATCACACGGCAGCATTGCTTTGATGCTGTTATGGAAAATAGTATTTTAAGGATTAAAAAATAAGTGGGGAAGTGGTAAACTTTAAAAAAATGGCAAACCATACATCAACAAATATCGCTAGATGTAAAAGATGAAAAGTGGCCCAAATGAAGCAAAGATGTCACCCTCAGTTACTCTCCAATGACAATGGATGCAGGGATCACACTTTTACTTTGGCCTTATCCTCATCCTCTGTCTTCTAGATAACTATGAACTCTGCCTATGAAGACTGCCTGCTTTTGCCCTTCCAGCCTGTCTCAGTCTAATCTCAGCAGAGGAAAAAACATGGATCCCCTCAAAGCTAAAACCTTCCAGTGGTTCTTTAACCCTGTAACTTACAATAAAACTCAAAGCCTTTATAGTGTCCTGCAAGTTTTATGTGATCCAGTCCCTGTTGACCACCTATGCTTCTTACCACTCTCCCACTTGCTAAATTTATCATAACCTCATTTGGCCACTATGCTTTTCCCAAAGTGCGCTGTGACTCTTCCGACCAAGGTCCTTCATGCTTACTACCCCACTTACTTGTAATTTTTCACATGTGTACATGTGTGTGCACACACATACCTGCATGACTTTTTTCCTTATTTCATATAATTTGCTCAAATGATACTTTGAGATGGAGACCTTCCCTTATTACCCTGTTTTAAATTGTCACCCAGGATCTGGATCTTTATAAAGAACACAATGAAAGCTCAGTAAATATTCATTAAGTAAGTGAAAAAATACATGCTTGAGTTGAAGGAATTCCTTAAATTGAAGTGAACTTTATCCTGGTCATGAAATGATCTGACATTCCTTTTCCAATGATGGCCTTTCCTCCTTAATTTTTATGTAGTTTCACTTTTTTTTTAATTAGTCATCCTTCCCAAAATTTCAAGAGGAACCAAGAATAAAACATGTATGGTCTGTGTCACTAGTCTGGCTGTTCTGTGGACATCACTTCTAGCTGTAGAGCTTATTATTAACTCAAATTCCTAGACCTCTTGATGATGTGTAATGCCTGTTAGCTAATTATAGAACTGTAAAATCACAAAAGCACAAAGCAATTTTTGCAATTAATGCCAGATTCAAGTATAACAAAGAATTTTATAAGACTCTGAATATGGAGTATACAGTCTTTCGAATCCAATAGTGATAGGAGATGAGATTCCCTTTTGAAATCGTCACCCACTGAGTAAGAAAGAAGAGTCAAATGCATGATGTCAGGCCAGTAGAGGAAAATGAAGCTTGCCTCTTAGGCCACACAGTTGGTTAGTCTCTTTTCTTGGTAGATGCTCCTCTCTGATGATCTCTCACTTTTGCTCTTGCCCTTGAGTTATATCAGAGAGAAACCAGGTTTGAGCTTCAGTATTATTCTGTTGAAAAATATTTTCAGAGATTCTCTCTATGGACAACTATGGCATCTATACATTTTCCGTACATAGTTTCTTTAATCCAAAATGTTCTACCTTGTCTAACGGGTGGATGAATTACTGGCAAAGGTCAAGTAGACTTGCGTTGGCTGTTAGCTCTACCACCCAGATCTGTGAATCTGAGGAAGATAGTTTTCCTCTTGTAACCTCAACCTTCCTATCTGCAAAATATATACTATTGGTGTCTTTGTGAGAACTAAGCAAAGTTTATGTCCTGCTCTCTATCCATGTGGCTTTTCCAAATGTTTCTTAGTGTCATTCTCTCTTTATCTTTACAAAAAAATGCAATCAACTCAGACCCAAAACTGAGAAGTGAGCACTGGTTCAAATAGGAAGCAAAGTAAAGACTGAAATGTACTGTTCTCTTCAAAATGTCCATAATAGCTTGATTGTTGCCTATTGTTTTGAAACATGTAGGAGCAGAAGTCCCAGAGAAAAATATCCACATTCTCATCATATTAGTTTTCTAACTCAAAGCTTATTATCATTTCACTACACTTTTATTTCATCTTTGTTATTTTTTTCCATAACACAAAATTAATAGTCAAAGGATCAAAGTGAGGTTGTTTATGTGCAAAAGCTCATGTATATGGAATTTTTTAGTGTATATCAATTATATTCATTTTTTGATCTTTGTGACTATAAATATTATTCTTATTTTCATTCATATTTTAGGAAATAATGCACAAAAATGTTAGGAGAAATGCTAGATCCTGGCTTTACAAGAAAAAAAAACTGAATCTAGAAGCTAGAATTATTTTATTTTATTTTTTTGTGTGTATGTGTGTGTGTGATACTGGGGATTGAACCCAGGTATGCTTTACCCCTGAGTTACTTCCCAAGCCCTTTTAATGTTTTTCTTTATTTTGAGACTGGGTATCAGTAAGTAGCTGAGTAGCCTTGAACTTGCAATTCTTCTGTCTCAACCTCTTGAGTCACTGGGATTATAGGCTTGCTCTACCACATCCAGACAAAACCCAAGCTTGAATCAAAGTATTTTGCTTGTAAAGAAATATCTTTATGATATTATTATATATTTTATATGTTTTGCAATCTTATTTATCTTTCACTACTACAGATAAATGGCAACCTAAAATTAGATATTTTATGTAATAAATAACTGTTGTAATTTCACTGTCCAATGACCCCAGTTTAATATCTTTTCTTGGTTCAATAAATATATCCAAACAGTTTCTACTTACATATTTTTAAAAAATGAATTCTGAGTTCATATAATTATAGGATTGTAAGATGTTAGAATAACCCTCAGACAATATCTGGACCAACATTCTGATGTTGTGGATGGAGACATTGATGCCTAGAGACAGTCACTAACCTGCCTAGGATGTCTTACCCACCTAGTAGCAGAAGCAAGATAAAATCATGGGTCTATTTGCTCCTAGGTAAGTACTGCCTCCTTCACAGTCCACTGTTACCTATGAATTTAGTCAACCTTTGTCTAAATATAGAGTCCCAGGGAAGCTATGCAGCACAAAGAAAAGAGATTTGCCTCTACCTATCACTTATCAACCTATGTGAAATTGATTATGTATCTTTAAGGCAGGAAGGGAGGGAAGAACTTAAGGCAGGAAGGGAGGGAAGCCTTTATTGATGTATTAATGGACAGTTTATGACTGTAACTAGGTCTCGCCGTCCAGGCTAGTCGGACAATTTATATGGACAATAGTTAAGAATTGTCCTACACAGTGGCAAGGGAGCTGAAGGACTTCCACAGTGACTTTCATGGCTGATTCTTTGCCTGCTCTTCTTGGTTGTTCCCTTTTTTGTACTTAACTTGAGGCCATCCCATGTGCTCGCTAATTGTTTCCTTGCAACAAGGAAAACGCTTGGGCAAAAAGTACAGGTGTTTAAGGTGTAAATCCACCTGAGGATATAGGAACTGTCCAACAAATTTACAGATGACTTAGAGCATATGCTGATCTGTGCAGTTAGGACTGAGCATTGATAATTCATCTCTAAGATTCATGTTTATATCCTTAAAACAACTTATATTTATTATATTTATCATAGTATAGCACATATCAAATTCTGCTCTTAAATATCTTCTCAGCATGCATACTCTCTGTAAGATCAAAACCTATCAGGACTACTTTTAACTTATTTACTAGTCCATCACTAGTAGTCCATCATAGCATATAGTAGCTGCTCAGGAAATGTTTATTGTGTTAATAAATATTTTGACACTTTAAAAGCTTTTTCAAGGTATAATTAATGCACAATGAATTGCATATATTTAAAATGAATAATTTATTAACTGTTGATACATATGCATATTCTTGTGAAATTATTATCACAGTCAAGGCAAAGGACATAACCATCACCCCCCAAGAATGTACCTCTTTATAAATTTTATAAGAAAGTCTCTTCTTTCCTTTCCCTACCTCTACCTGCCATCCCAAGACAAGATAGTTGGTTTTTTTGTCTCTATATATTATTTCTTACTATTTAGTATTTTTATAAAGTTAATAACACAATATTCACAATGTAGATAATTATTTGTATATTTAATGATAATTTTTTTGTGTCAGTGACTCATTCCTTATTATTTCTGAGTAATATTCCATTGTGTGGATATACCATTCTGTTTATCCATTCAGCTGTGGATGGACACAGGGTCACTACCAGTTTAGGACTATCAAAAATAAGTGTACTAGAAATAGCCACAGAAATTTTGCTCTATGGGTTTTTGCTATCATTATTCTTTTGTAAATCCATGAGATTGAATGATGTGCCACATGGAAAATATGCATTTAGATTCTTAGAAACTACCAAAATAATTTCCCTATTAGTTTACACTTTGCATTTTCACCATTGTTTATTCAAGGTTCAATCCCTTTGTATTCTTTCCAATACTTGGTAAGTTCAATTTTGTAACATTTTTGTCATGCTAATTTGTGTTCAATGGTAACCTAATGTGATTTTAATTTACTTTTCTCTAATAACTAATGATTTTGAGTAAGTTTTCACATACTTAATTGCTACCTGCACATATTCTTTCTTCAAAGTTTTATTGATATATTCCAACATTTTTAATCAGAATATTTATTTCTTTAATAAGTTTGGGGCTTTTATTTACATATTGTTAACGGAAGTCAATTATGAGATATTTGATTTAGGTATATTTTCTCTGTGTGCTTTGTCTTCATTCTCTTAACAGTGTCTTTTGAAGAACAGGCAATTTTGATTTTAATAAAATTTCAATTTATTTATTTTTGTTTTACTTTTATGAACCATGTTTTTGAGGTTACCTCTACAATGTCTTGACTTAACCCAAGAGTATAAAGAATTTCTTATGTTTCCTGCCAGATGTGTTGTCATTTAAAGTTTTGCAATTCATACTTTGAGTTACCTGTTGCATATGTTGCAAAATGTAGATCAAAGCCACTGCTTTTGTATGCATTTAGGAGTCATTTCAACAACCTCTTAATAAACCGTCTTTGCACTTTTTTTTTTAGTCAATTGTTGAAATGAGTCTATTTCTAGATTCTCTTTTCTGTCTTGTTAGTTTATTTTTACACCAATGCTACAAAATGTCCAGAGTCCTTTTTTTTTTTCTTTTACCTTCCACGTCCCTGATTCTCTGTTGTCCAAATCCTAGCACTTCTGTCTTCCTGAATGCAGCCCCTCTCCTCCAAGCTGGTGTTCTCTGGGCTCTGACTGAAGCCCTGCTTCCCATACTGAAGCCTGGAGATCCCCTCAAGGCAGAAATCTGGACCAATTATTAGGTTCATGTCATTTGCTTCCTAGGTCTCAGGAACCATTGACACTAGTATGGCAATATGTAAATCAGTGGATGTGTAACCGATGTGATTCTGCAATCTGTATACGGGGTAAAAATGGGAGTTCATAATCCACTTGAATCAAAGTGTGAAATATGATATGTCAAGAACTATGCCCTCTCAATGTCTTCAAACCTGTTGTTTTTAATTTTTTTTTTCCAGGCTGTTCACTAGTTTCAAGTAGCAGAGTCAGTTTATTGCCTATTTATTTTCTCCAAGCCAAAAGCAAATATATCATTCTGGAGCCTCACTTGGCTGTATAATCAGAGGTAATGAATAAGAACATTTTAAAAATTATTCCAAACTGTGTAGAATAATAGAGATTTAAAGTATTAATTGCTTAATGAATGCACACATTTAAAGCATCACATCAGGCTATTAAGACTCAGAAGATTAATGAGATGTATAAAATTATTTTTTATACCTTAGCTGGTCCAGCGTTGTCATCTTGCCATATGGAGTGTTGGAAGAGAAAAATTTTTGGCATGTGAAGTTCAAGTTGATGGGTTGTGACTGCTTTAGCCATTTAATAATGTTAGCAGTTGATTGGTCTGTTGATTTTTATGAAATGTATTTTTATGACTGTCCCTAAATCTTAATATGGTGATGTGTTCATATGTCTTACTTTCCCTTAAAGACTTGGATATGCTTCATGATGTTTTTTTGATTACAGAAGTCTCATTGATTTGTATTTTTCTCCAGTGGAGCAGGAACAATCTCATTTATTTGGAGAAGTTGACTAAAGACAAGGAAAGTTGACTATACAAGAGGCCTTGACTACCAAACTTTGGCCCACAGAAGAGCTAGACCAGAACCAAGAATCAGTCTCATAGTCAGCTACACCATTTGGAACATGGCAGAAGCATAGATTTTTAATTGACATAATACTATTTTTAAGTGCAATAATGTTCAATACCTATATTCAACTTTAATGCTTGAAAGTAGAAACTTAGGCATAAAAGATTGCTATTACTTTGCTCAAAATGTGCTAAAGAAAAAAGTGCTGTCCTTTCCCCCTAAACCCAGAAAAAAATGCATAATTCTTTCGGCCTTTGCTTTCTCCTTGTGTCTGATCTTAGTCTTTATAAAAACTGTTCAGACAAAATAAATGAGTGATTTTGTCCCAAGCATTCTATGAGCCACTACAAAGTTAGACATGAATAATATAGTACCAAATTTTAAGCACTTATAGAAAATGTTTATAATACTTAAAATTTTATATGCAATTTATTCAATTACCTTCTTCCCCAAGTCAGTGAAAAACAAGTAGAAACAAAGCATATGATAATTTTATAATTTTAATTATCATAAAACATTTATAAAAGACCATCTGTAGTACTTGGGGAAATAAAATAAATTGGCTTTGCTGTCGACAATTAAGTCTGACCGTGTTCCCCAGGAACCACTGAAAATAGCATGTGACAGCACAGTGCCTGAACTGGGGTCAGAAGACTGTGACTTTGTTCTAGGTAAACCACTCATTAGCTGAGCCAATTTAGGGAAGACATTACAGAGTCTCAGTTCCACAGCGATACATTGGGAAAGTGGTGACATTAATGACATTTTATATAACATGGGTGGGACAAAATAATGTATGTTAAAGGTGTTAACAAAAGTCAGTGTTTTAAAAAATTAAAAGGTCATGCAATATAGGCATCTTGCACTCCACCTAAAACCTATTCTCTCTCTTCCCTGTTGTCCCTGGGCTACGCCTGCCTAGTCAGCAACTGTATTTCTTTACATCCAGATGGGGCTTTAAAGTGCTCACCAATGAAAAGTGAGGGAAAGTGATGGCACTTCCAGTACCACATAACTAAGGAACAACGTGTTCTCTCTACTCACTTTCCTGCCCACTGACTGGCTACAAAAATTTCTTGGGACCCCCTAGGTGTTGATAAAGTCATTCTCTAGACAGAACCCAAATCACCATATCAAGAAGCATAGTATACTTAGCAGTGTAAGAAAGAAGCGAACTGTTCTTTAAAGAGGTGTTAGAATTTATTTGCTATAGTTAAATTTTCTAATTAGTACAGTCGGTGGACTTTGGCATTCAGATAAGAACAATAGGGAACAGTGTTGTCTTTTGAAACAACAGTTTTCAAGACAATGGACATCAATCACTGACCAAGAGTGATCTTTGAGAGAGAAGGAAAAAGTGAGGTGAACCCCAACACTTCCCCAGACTTTAACCTTCAGAGAATTTCCAGGCTGTGGTGACAAACTGCAAAGTATAGAGCATGTTAGACTCTGCTGTAAGAAGATGGAGTAAGAGTGGGGAGATCAAGTCTAGACTAGAAAGGAGAGGGCTACACTAAAGAAGGAAGGAAGAAGGAAAGAAAGAAAGAAAGAAAGAAAGAAAGAAAGAAAGAAAGAAAGAAAGAAAGAAAGAAAGAAAGAAAGAATAAAGATAACTCTGGGAACTGGAGAAACCCTCCTCTGCTGAGTGCAACAGCATCCAGCTGGATAGTGCTCAGCACACAGGCAAGGGGAAACTCTCTGAAGTGAAGGAAAGCACTGTCCAAAAGCATTAGAGGTAAAGTATCCAATGCTCCAGATGAGTAGGCAACAGTGTCCTGTCCCACCAACCAGGTTCAGAGAACATCATGATTCACAGGACATGGAAAAGAGTAGAAAAAGGAATAATGTCTGAGTAGTAGGGAATATGTAGCTCTAGATCCAGGTCTATTCTTAAAAAATCTTTTGCTCTAGCAAATCTTAAAAGAAAGATCTGAAAGGTAATGTAACTGCATCTCAGAACAAAACTGGTAATGTAACTGCATTTTCTGGTAATGTAACTGCATCTCAGAACAAAACTCAAGAATTGTTACAGAAATACAAAAACAAACAAGCACCAAATAGGTTTAAAAAAAATCACCATATCTGACAATCAGTTTGAAAGAAGTAGGAAAAATACACTCCTTAATTAGGAGAAAAATCAATGATACTAAATGAATCCGAATAGATATAGATATTAGAATTCACAGAAAATGACATTAAAATGTTATTATAACTCTATCCCCATATGCTCGTATATTTAGAGGTATGGAAGATATAAAAAAGTGACAAACTGAATTTAAGAGATGAAAATTAAAATTTTTGAGATTAAAAATACACTAGGTGGGATTAAGGAGAGATTAAACAGAGGAAAAAACTAGCAAATGTTACAAAATGAACTATTCATTATCAAATGTTACAGAAAAAAATATCATTAGTGAAAAACACAAAGGATAATTAAAAAATAAAAAAAACAAATATTGCATCAGCAAGTAGTGAACTTCAACTGGTTTAATATATATGAAATCAAAATCTCTGAATAGAGGCGGGGCGAAAATATATTTGAAGAAATAGTACTCATAAGTTTCCTAAATTTGATGAAAACTCTTAAGTCACAAATACAAGAAACTCAATGAACCTTTAACACAAAATACAGGAAGAAAAGACACATAATAATCATACTGTTAGAAAGATGTAAAACAGTTGGAATGCTCAACATGGTTAAGAAGTCATTTCTCCCCTCCCCAATTGGCCAATATATTAGAGGAAGCCACAATTAAGTTCTCACCAAATTCTCCTTCCCCATCTGCTGTTAAATTGACAAATTGATTAAAAAATACCTAGGATGACCCTAATACATTTGTAAAATATGAAAATATTGGAGGATTAATGTCCCGTCCGGCAGGACACATCAACGTGGGCAGCGAACCTAGATGGGGAGGAATGAAGGGACAAGAGACACGAAAGGTGACAGCAAGACAAAAGTTCTGATCAAGCTGCAAACTTTTATTGTTCACACAGGGGTATTTATATGCTGGGGATGGGGAAGCTCTCTTATCGGTAGTTGCTGGATGTCTGCACAAGGTGAGATAACCGCAGGATGTTTCAGAAAGATAGGTTTCAGGAAGATAGGTGGCCGCAGGATGTCACAGGTGAGATAAGTAGCTGCAGGATGCCTCCCAGGCAGGATGTCTCCCAGGGGGCTGTCAGGCTAATCTTTGAAGGAGAATTTCCTTCTAGTCCCTGACATCTTCCCCCTTTCTTATATAAAATATTTGACCATACCTTATTGGCCATGTTTTTAGGGGGTGATAGAGGCTCTGTTCCTCTAGAAGGCCTTAGAATATCTCCTGATCCGAGCGAGCGTCTTCACTAGGAGATTTCGTGGTGGCCTTGGCATGTTTTTGGAGGAGACGGCTTTGAGGGGGGAGCATGCCAACCGCCATGCACCAGAGCGTGTCACTCAGAGGTCTTGGGTTTTGGGATCCGTGGATCCATCCTCCTGCAGTCCTTCCTGCACCCTCTGTCATTATGGCCTAATGTCCTCACTCCATGGGTGCGTCCTCCCCCAAGTGGAGGGGCCCATGGAGGAGCGAACCCTTATGGCAAGGGCAGAAGATGGTTGGTCAGAGCTGTTACTTATACTTTTATATAAGAAAGAGAGATCTGTGGGGATGTAAACTTAAGAAATAAGCCTGAAAGAAGGGTAGAACATCCTTTTAAATGTTGGCAGCGCGGTCTTCCATCTCCAAACGGTGATAGTGGACCTGTATGGGCTTAGAGGCCAAAATATTAATCTGTTCTTTAATAAATTGTACCAGTCTGTTTATAATGCAGGGTCCTATGGACACCATTAAAAGCAAACCCAACAAAGGGCCTAATAAGGGAAGAAGGTAGGGTAAAAATCCATTAAGCCCAGTCCAGAGGGGATTTTCAAATAGTTCCCTTCTTCTCTTTTCTAGATCTTCTTGAAGCTGCTTAATTTTAGTGCGTACTATGCCTGATTTACTGGCATAAAAGCAGCATCTTTCCCCTAAGGCCAAGCAAATACCTCCCTGGTTAGCTGTCAGCAAATCTAAGCCTTGTCTGTTTTGAAGGACCACTTCTGCCAGGTTGTCTATTTGGTCCTGTAAATCTTTAATAGTTCCTGATAGAGTTTGTACATCATCTATAAGTTGTTGAGATAGGCGACGGTAAGAGTGTATAGCCGTGCCTAAGCCAGCTGTACCTGTGCCCACAGCAGCTGTTATTCCAAGGCTGGCAAGGAGTGGTAAGGCCTGTATTGCCCGCCTGTGTCTTTTGACTAAGGTGTCTAGGCTAGGAATGGGTAGAGGTTCATCTCCTGGGACAATAGTTATATCACGGAGTAATAAGGCAAGAACACAGCCACCGGTCCAATTCGCTGGAAGCCTGGGGAAGGCTGAGTTTCCTCCACACATAAAAACTGTGCCATTGGGGGGACAAAGAGATGGGGTGGGTGAGGAATAATTTTTTACTGTTGAGCAATTTCCAAAGGAAGTAACTCCAACATCAATATCATAGGTATTATTCTGCATCGCGCCTAAAAGACATGATGTAAAAGTGCCTATAGGCTGTACTTTAAAAGGAAATCCAGGTTGGCATGTATTATCATTGTCTATGATAGAATTAATAGGAACTGCCATAGGCATGATTGCCCCTGTTGTCATGCAAAGCCAGCAATCACCAGCAAGGGTGGGGTTGGAATTATTAAGCAAGGAGAAGGTAGTTTCCAAAATATCTAATGTATTGGTATCTAAATCTGGGAGCTGGGATTTAGGCAGCATTAAGGGATGATATGTGAGCTCAGGGATTTGGGGTTTCAAAAGTTTGATTATCTGAAGATGCTTGACAGCATCAGTGGGTCCTCCACCATCAGAGACCCCTGTAGGGGCCTTAATGGGCCAGCAGGAGGGTTTACCAACAGTGCCTTGGCACCCAGCTGACTGTAACTTGGTGTATATGCCTTCTCCTCCCTGGTCAAAGAGGAGGGGGGTATAATGAATAATAATGAATAATGGTCCCCCCTGCTGCATGAGTTTTAGTTAGGGTGGCTTCAAAAAATTGTTCTCCCTGCTTGTTAACACAAATTGAGGCTGACGTATAACAAGAGACATGCATCGCCTGGGTATGCGTACAAGTTGCAGAACAATTTTGGAGAGCTTTGAGAGTGTCAATGAAAATATAGTTAAAATCCTTAGATATTTTGTAGACATAATTATAATTATCATCTTATGAGTTTGAACAGTAACTTTGAGAATTAGAAACTACTTGAAGATTGTATTTTCACTTAAAAGCAAATTTATAGTAAACACATTTATCTCAAATATCTGTAACTGAAAAGGCAGAGTATCTGATAAATGTAAATATAAAACATAAATTATGGGTTTTCTGTTGAAGAAAAACAATTAGGCAAATATATATTAACTAATCAATTAGGCATGTGCTAATTATTTTATAGATTAACAAATATAGGTTATCTAAATATCTTAAAAATATATATATTAAGAATAAGAACATAACTTATAATTGTATTAATTTTATGTAACCACGTGGTCTTAAAATATTTGGATCCATTTTAATTTATTTTTAACTAGGAGTGCACTCTTCTATGTGACGTCACTTGATGTAACTGAAATAAAATCCTTGTTGAGTATACATATTTATTTTTTATAGTTAGGAATGAGAATAAGGATTTTTTGGTCATCACAGGAACATTGCCGGCTTTGTTCCTGTGACAAGCAAATGCATCCTCATAACCTCCAAAATTAAAAGTAAAATATAAAGAAGCATGTTTGATATCTCTCATCAATAGAACATTATTTAGTAACACAACTATAGAGAAAAGTCAGGTTATTTAACTCAGAACTAACTTAAATTTAGGGCTGCAACATAGAAAGCTGTGGAATTAAATTTTGTCTGAAAAAGATATCTTTCATTAGCATTTACAGGTAGGCATTCTTAAAAATACAGGCTCTGAACAGCTCCGGTAGAAATCTGAAAAACAGTAGTACAGATTAGTGGCTGGAAGGCAGAACTAGAAGTCCTGTCTGAGTGACTGTGGAAGAACCAATCGGAAGTGTGGGAGGTGGGACCAGGAAGCCTGCTCTTCCGGCCAGGCACCCCATGGTTACCATGGTGATGCAAACAACATGGAGTCCGCTGCCCATTTTTGGGGCAAAAGTTTTCCTAGCCGATTGCATTTTGATTGATTTTGTCTGCCTTTTCCCTCGCCTGGCCAAGATCCTACTGTGGTAGCAGCTTGTTCTGTCTCTGCGACCTGCGGTTGCAGCTCGTGTACATCCTGCACTTTTTTCTGTGGCACGTGGGTGCTCCAAAGGTTTTTTAGCAGCAAACGCTAGCATTACCATCAGATCTTAAGTTAGTCTGTGTTTGGCATTTAGGTCAAGTAATTCAAGGGTTAAAAGCACTGTTGGCCGCAGGGGCTAGGACCCCATAGCGAGCAGCAGCGGCTAAAATCTCTTGTCCCCAGTGGCTGAGTTACAGCCATTCTGATTCATAGGACAATCATGTAGTAAAAAGGTCCATACATACTTTCTGAGTATTGACAAAAACAATAGAAAATTGAAACTTATTTCTCTCCAGGTAAACATCACATTTTCTCTCCCTTTTTTTCACTCTCTTAGCACAAACTTCTAGAACATAAAGGCCAAAAAATATCTCTTTTTTTTTTTTTAAGCTTTTTTTTTTTTTTTTTTAATTAATTAGGTTCCAGTAAGAAAAGGTGGGAACAGGTACCTTTTCTGGGCCAAAGCATTCATAATAATCTTAATAATAATAATAATAATAATAATAATAATAATCTTCATAATAAGTCTCCTACTCTAAGCCATCTTTTACCATCAATGGTCCCTTCAAGGGGAAACCATGGACACAATTCTCCTATGTATGAAAAGAATAATTTTAAGTCCTTTTTCTTAACACGTGCCCCCCGTGTCTTGAGGGCCTCCTTGAGGCCTGACAAAAACAACTCATGTGACGAAACTGCTTGTCCCATGGTGGGTCACTCACCTTGTGTCGTCCTCACTCTCCTCCTGGATCTGTCTCTCGGTCGCTCCCGCTTGGCCAAGTCTTCCCGGAGGACGGCGTTCCCCCTCAGTCAAAGGCTCGGGCACACAACGTTGGGCGCCAAATGTCCCGTCCGGCAGGACACATCAACGTGGGCAGCGAACCTAGATGGGGAGGAATGAAGGGACAAGAGACACGAAAGGTGACAGCAAGACAAAAGTTCTGATCAAGCTGCAAACTTTTATTGTTCACACAGGGGTATTTATATGCTGGGGATGGGGAAGCTCTCTTATCGGTAGTTGCTGGATGTCTGCACAAGGTGAGATAACCGCAGGATGTTTCAGGAAGATAGGTTTCAGGAAGATAGGTGGCCGCAGGATGTCTCAGGTGAGATAAGTAGCTGCAGGATGTCTCCCAGGGGGCTGTCAGGCTAATCTTTGAAGGAGAATTTCCTTCTAGTCCCTGACAGATTAATGCTACCTATTTCCAGACTCTTTTAAAGCTAAAATAGTCAAAATAATGTGAAATGGTACAAAGATAGATGAATAGATTAATGAACATGAAAAAGATAAATGAATCCTGGAATTGATTTCCCCAGAAATGAATCCAGATACCATGTAGAGAGAAAGAAAATATAAAGCACAGACTGGGAAAATATTTGCAAACCATATAGCTGATAATGAACTTATATCCCTAATATAAAAAATACTCTAATAACTCAATGATAAGAAAACAAAGCAACAACAAAAAGGCAAAAATTTAAACAGACACTTCACCAAAGAATATATATAATTAGCAAATAAGTGCATGAAATAATTCTCATTTTTTTGCTTAAATGATTTTTTATTTTCCTTTTATCTAATTAGTGCATTATAATTATAGTAAATACTGAATTTGCTTATTACATATTTATACATTCAAAATGATTCTTAATATTCTTAGTCACTGGTGAAATGAAATAAAAACTACAATATCTCTATGTTCCTAGTAGAATGGTTAATATTATAAACACTGATCATACCAAGTTTTGCAGAGAATGAGGAGGAATGGGGATTCTAATGAACTGCTAGCAGGCAAGTGGTGTAACCATGGGAAACCAGTTGGCAGTTTTTAACAAAATTAAATGTGTATCAGGCTCATGGTTCTGTCATTTTGTTCTCAGAAAATTATCTGTTAAATAAAAAGAAGTGTTCATACAAAAATTATCTACTTATATTCATAGCAGCTTTATGTATAATAGCTAACCATTAGCATCATGCAAGTATCCATCAGCACACAGAAGGACAAACTGTGGTATCCACATGACGGACCATGATTCAACAATAGAAAGCCATTAACTGTGGATACACACTGTGACCTGAACCAATCTCAGAATAACCATGCAGAGTAAAAGGAGACATATTTTTAAATGGTATATACAAAATAATGTTCTATATGATTCTATTTACATAAAATTCAAGAAAATGCAAGTTAGGTCAGTGATTGCTTAGAGAGAGGGGAATGAAGGACAAGAAGGATGAAATTTGAGGGGATGCTGATGTATTTGTTCATTTTCTTGGTAGTGGTGATGTTTTCATGGGAGTTTACATATGCCAAAATTAATTAAACTCTACACTTAAATATACACAGTTCTTTATGTCAGTTCACTGTAATATATCCCTAAGGTGTGCTATTTAAAGGGCTTACCATGGACTGATTTTTTTCTCCAATGTGTAGAGTCCCCTATTCTCTTTCCAAGGCTTCTAGAACTCTGAGGTACTGCCCTAGTCATAAAGAGTGGAGGGCATGACACACATAAATGCTGCCTAGGTGCCAGGTATTTAACGTGAGGCCCTGAGACCTATTCACTAAGCTGTAACTATAATTGTTACACTTCTCAGAGGCATTTCCATTTTAAATGAGAACCTGAGAAGGTTTACTTAACATAAAGCAAAGCATTACACATGGTATAATGACAAGTAGCATTACATTTGAGTAGAACATGGGTAGATTTGGGAAAGGAAGCCTCCAGGGGTCATTGTCATTGATCAACAAATAACATTCCTTTCTAAAGTTGGCTTTGAGTTTTAGTAATAACAATGACTTATATTTGTATAGGATGTTAATAATTACAAAGTGCTTTCAAATTTATTATCTCACTTGGACTTGCAAAGGACTTTTGAGGTAAATTGGCCCCAATTACACATAATAAAATTAACAGCTAATGCTGTTCAACAACTTGCTTTCTATTCAAAGCCAGAAGTAGAATTTGAGCTGAACTGATTTGACTTGTAGTGCAACAGTCTATCTTGTAAATATAGCTGCTCCCAGTTGAAATGACAGATTTCTTGAGAGCTGTGTCCTTTTGCCTTCTCTTACCTGAAATCTTGCCTGAAGCAATCAGCAAGTTGGCTTTATTTATGGGGATTCTGGAGGAGAATCCTGTGCATTTTCAATTAACTTTAAATTTCAGGCTATGGGAATGGAGATCAGACAGTCTGTAAAATAATTCAACAGTTTGCACAGCAAGATATCCTAGATCCTTGTCTTAACCACTAGGATTCATGTTTCATTTCTTGTCTGACTGAACAGTGGTGAGGTGAGTGGAATGTGAAGGGCTATGTATGTGATTCCAGAGTGTGGTCAGGCTCCAATCACCTCAACCTCTCCTGATCATGGAGTAAATTGAGAATTCGATTACACAACCAGGATCATGCTCTTTAGCACCCTCTTTGAGAACGCAAACCCCCCTCACTGTTTTATCTGCCACAAACACAATTTCTATGCTGGAGATTGTATCTCATGTTGTGGAGGTAGGAAAAAATAATCCTGGACTTCTAGAAGCTACCAATATAAGTACAGAAGGAAGATTTGCAAATTGTTAAAAACTACAGAGCAAAAATCCTACTTTTAAGTATCTGTAAGATACTAAAATTTTAATATATCTTATTTATTTCACAGAATTCTTTAAGAAACTCAAAAGTTAATGTTACAATCACCTTTTTCCTGGATTGGGATACTGATTCATGATAAATTGCCTTAGAAAACACAGTTAGAAAATAAGAGGTTTTTTCCATTCTGTTATAACTCCAAAATAATGACCTTTTCACTATTTCAAAGTAAAAGGTAAATATTCATATGAGTATATTCATTGATTTATGCAGAAATCAATGTAATTCAAAGAGACTTTCCAGTACCCTTTTGTGAATTCAGTAAATATTGTCAAAAACCATTGGGCATCACATGCAAAAGCAAAATTCAATTCTTAAATCACAGCTTATTCTAGACACAATAATAGGGGAGGGTGGTAAGGAAGAATAGAGTTACTTTTGATTAGGTAAAAAGGGAGTGAAGGGAGGGGAAGGTTATGAAGGTAGGAAGGATAGTAGAATGAATCTTACATTATTATCCTATGTACATATATGACTGCATGACCGGTGTGATTTTTCATTATGTACCAGAAGAATGAGAAATTATAGTCCACTTATGAATGATGTGTCAAAATGCATTCTATTGTCATGTATAACTAATTAGAACAAAATAAATAACTAAATGGATTGTAGATTTAACAATATCAGAGATAAAACTCTAATACTTACAGAAGAAAATATGGAAAAAAAACTTTTATGACTTTTGATTAAACAATTATTTCTTAAGCAAAGCAAAAGTACAATGCTAAAAAATGAAAGAAAAGTATAAATTGTATTCCATCAAAATTAAAAGCTTCTGCTCCTCAAAGATACTGCTAGTAGAATAAAAAGAAATGTTACAGTATGGGCAAAAATATGGCAAAACATCTATGTGACAAAGGCATATTTAAGATATATAAAGACTCTTAGAAATCAATAGTATGAAGATAAATAACTCAATTTTGTAAGTGGACAAAAGATGTGAATAGACACTCTACCAAAGATAAATGCTGCAGAAAGATATTCAACATCATATTCATTAGGAAAATGAAAAAATGGAGACAGAAAAATGTCTAGAAGTTCCCAAGTACTGGAGGTGGAAGAGAATAGGATTGCCTTCAAGGTGTTGTAAGAGAACTTTTGTGGTGATGGTTGTACAAATTTTTGAGGGGTGATTTATATGCAAATCACTTACAAAAATCCAATATTAAAAAAAAGAAGGTAACACATATCTGGATTAGTAAATGCAAAAAGACTTCAAAAGGAGGTAATCTGGGGAACAGAATTATGGCCAAGGATTATTGTGTACAGATGAGATACAGAACATTTAAAATGTGTTTTTATAAATGGGAGTTGGCAGTCCATTTACCAAAAGAGAAGTAGTGTGGAACACCATCCATCTAGGCAGGGAGACAAAACGAGCATAACAAGCACAGAACAGTGAAAAGATTCTGACCACTGTCATTGAGGATATGTTAGGGAGTCATAAATTTGAAGTCTGTTAGCATGAGTAAGTCTAGATTATCTGATCATAGATGTGCCCAGTGTGAGGCATGTGCGTCTCATCCTCTGATCTGACAATATAAACTAACAATTGACTTCTACCTCATGAAGCTTATGCCACAATCATCACTTTCATATTTAGTTCATTACTCATTCATTCATATCTGCCCCCAAGCTGGATTTGGACATTCAAACAAATATAAACAAGTCGAGAGTTGGCAATTTATTGAGTAGTGGCCAGATTATAAGCATTATGCAAAGCAGTTGGCATAGAGTCATTCATTCATTCAATCATAAAATGAGGTTAATAATATTACCACTTGGTAGGAAATGGAGGTTCAGCCAGGGCTGCTTTCCAGTGAAATTGCATCTACCTGTTTGTTAAATTACTCACTAATTCAGAAGACATTTATTAAATATCAACTAATACCACTGTACTATAGTAGAGACCCATTTCAAACTCGAGTCTCTGACTAAAACTCAAAGTTCAAGAACTGTTCTGTGCTAATGAAGTGAAAAAAAAAGAAAGAATAATAGTTTTTAAGAGTGGGGAGATCAAGCAAAAGTCTATATAGTTTTGAGTCAAATCTTGTATATTCCATTTTATGTTCTTAATAAGGCACTAAACATTAACATATCCATCAAATGAGAATGTGGAATTTAATAAGTGCAGAGATTCCTTTATGGTATATTGTTCTCTAAGTTCCACATTACTCAGAAAAACTGGTGAAAATTAGTCTGGATTTAACAGTGCTTGGCTATTGCTGGATGCACTACCCAGATTCTTCTTTTTCTTTTCCTTTTCTGTCCAAAATATAAGCTATAGTGTTTTAAAAAGCCAAGGTTGAATTTCTCTCTGGGTAACGGAAGAAAGCCATGTCACTGGAATGCGTATTTCCTCCTTCAGAGCTTTCTTCACAGGGGGAGATGTCGGGGTACATGTGGCCCCCATGCCTCAACTTACATTATCTCAGTAATCATTCCATGGATTCCTGAAGCTTCTTTTCATTTGTACTGCAGCTCAACTCCTCTTTCTGCCCAACCTTACTTATCTCACCAAATTCAGGTGTAATTTCCCATAAATCCTGTACATTAAAATCTCCCTCTCTCCAAAAGTGCTTCCCAAGGACCTGGGCAAGGACCCATGGCATAGGTGAAATCAGTAATGAATTGCATATTAGAACCATTTATAGTATTGTGTATGTAATGATTATAATTATTTTGGAAGAGTAGAAATGATCTGAGTGTGTTATCTTTTCTTTGGAGTTTTTAAAAGATTACACAAGCTATTGTATGATTTTTAGGTTAATATTAAAATAGACAAGATAACTAAACATTTAAATATCCATTTCATAGTATTTTACAGTTTATTTATATGCAAAGCACTTTACAAGCATAGTCAAAAAAACCAAAAATTGTATAACATACCCTCCTCAGAACCTACAAAACCAAAGAATCATTCATAGATTTCTTGTGTTTAAGGACATTGTATTTATACTTCAAAAGACTATCAAAATATAAGGCAAGAGAAGACAAAGGACAAATGCTAGGCTACAATTAAATCAGTATTAATAAATTAGTGTTAACTTCCTGATTGAGCTAAAGGTTGTGATAAGTTTGGAACAATTAGCAAGAACAAGGCAGACAGTGTTTACCAAAGAATGAGGTGATTGATTAGCTTCTTTGAATGTTTCTCCTTGAGGGAAGAAAATGGGCCCTGGGCCTTTCCTGGAAGAGGTTTGAGGTTCTCATGGCCAAGTCTGGGCACACCATTAGAACCAGAGTAGCCTAACTCTACAGCTGGAAACCATACCCCAGGTAAGTCTTAGAGGCTTTATTCAAAGCTGGAGCATAGCCAATGACTGATGATCTGAACAAAGCACCAACAAGAATTAGGGGGCAGAAAATTGGAGAGCAATCAGAGAAATAAAATGTCATCGAGGATTATGAGGGTGAGTAGGTGGCAAGACCTGGAGGGAACCCCGCAGGCATATAGGAAGGAGGTATTTTCAGGGAACTTAGCAGCCTTACTCCATTTCAGAAAACAGTTATTATGAGCACTTAATTGGTTCAGGCAAAGGAATAATTCAGGATGGGAAGGCATGAGTGACACAATTAGAGATGTAATTTGCCCAATCTATTTATGACTACATTCAACTTAATTCAAATTATGCAAAAATGTAGGTTTGTATAGTGCTAATACATGTCTTGACATGGTGATATATTATTAAAAATCAAAACAATTTCTCAAAAAGTGTCTTTCTTATAATAATGCTTGCTTTCACAGATTCAGCAAATTGAAAAAGTTTAGTGAAGCAATCAGTGGCCTGGGGAATGAAGTAGTTGGCTCAAGCTCTGCTTGCTTGACCCTAAATTTTGTTACTTAAGCTTCAAGAATAATGTTAAGATGATTTGATGGCGGGCACCAAAGGGTGGTTCTCAGTTGCTTCCTGGAAGTACTGGGGCTGCCTCGTTCCCTTGCTTTTCATGGCAGTTTTATGCATCTATTATTTTATTAAATTATTCATTCATTTAATATTCATTAAATACTCACTATATTTCTGGCACCATGAGATATTCTGAGGACAGGATGCCGTTTGTGCAACGTGGTGGGATTTAAAGCCTATAAAACATGAAGCCATTCTTGCCTTCAAATACTCATAGTAAACTATGTGTGGAAGCTAAGATAGCTATTGGATATACTAGGATTTTACCTGTGCTCCGAGGATAGGGATGTGATCACAAGCCATGGATTAGCAACCTCATAAAAACCCTGTTGTAAAATAGACTATTAAGGGCCAGATTCCCAAAATGCTTCCTAGAAAATAGTATATATAGTATATTCCTTTCTTCTCCCTATAAACTTTATGTTTACACTCCAAAACGATCAAAGCAGGTGAAAACAGTTCCAAAAATCATTTTATTCATCCAAATTCTCAAAAATATGTTGAGAAAATACTTCATGCCAAGAACTCTAAGGGATAAAAATATGAATAAGGCAGGGGTTATAAAGATGAAAGAGCATTAGCCTCAGGGATGGATGAAATCATTTTTTAAAAAATCGGCATCTATTTAATGATCTGCCCATGTGTCAGGTTTTATACGAAAGTTATTTTCATCATCATCTTATGGAATCTGGGCTGTGTATTTGGTTTTCAAGCTATGCTGGAATTATGCTACTTTAAGAGTCTTACTCAATAGCAGTATCTACTGAGAAAAGATTTTAAAAAAAATTGAGATTGGGTGCTGTAGCACACAGGCTTATAATCCAAGTGACTCAGGAGGCTGAGGTAGGAGGATGTCAAGTTTAGGATCAGCCTCAACAACTTAGTGAGACCCTGTCTCATTTAAAAAGGGTTGGGGATGTAGCTTAGTGGTAGATGTATTCAATCTAAAACAATTAGCTAACAATATCCCAAAGAAAATTATTTCTGATCTTTTATTTTATTTTAATGATTAGTTTAATTCAATTAATTATTGGCATTTATTGTATGCAAAATATAATAGAAAGACTGTCAGACACTCAAAAGTGATTAAAACAAAGGATATTCAGCAAGTTTATTATTATTAGGAAAGAAAATAAAACAAGATTTCATTAAAAGATAGGATATGGGTAGATATTTTTGCAAAATATACATATAAACAAGACCATAATGGTTAAATGTGTAAACCTTGGAGGGAATGACTTATTATGCAAAAACAAAACACAGAAAATTTCTCTTTTGTTGTTGCCTGTGTGCGTGTGTGTGTGTCTGTGTGTAAAAGTGTAATGACTCAAGACTTACTGCCTGGAAAGATTTTTTGCCTTACCAAAGCCAAAGAAACTAATAAAATTCAATATTTTAGCAGAAGTCCAAAAGTTACTTATGCATTTTGAGAGCTATAGCTAACAATTTTGCAGAAAATTCTATGGAAACAAATAAAGAGTTGTATTTTGCACATTAAATGGATTTAACTCAAAAATAAATTGAAATATCTTGTGGAAAAATATATGTACAAAACTAAAATTTGTCTTTTATAAAGAGAGTTTCAAAACTATTATCAAGCATATTAGATATGACTTAAGCAAATTATAATTTCAATATAGAATGGGATGCAAGATGGCAACAACAACAACAAAAATAACATAAAAACTGAGAGAGTGAAGAAAACCCAAGAAAGAAATCAAGAAGAAAGGAGTTTAAATAAAAAAAAAAAAACTTTAAGGACAATCAAGGAGATCGGAAAAGCTAAAACACTAGAGGACAGTGAAACAACCCAAAATTCACAATCATAGAGCCTGGCAATATGCCTAGAGCTGGAGAGTTCACGCAGGTGGAGAGGGGAGAGGCCAAGAGCCAGAACAGCCTGTAAAAGCAGGACTCGGAGAAGACACAGCCACTCCTGTACCTGCTCCCAGAGCAAAGAAGGAAAACAACTGCCTGGATTGTCCCTTCCTCCCTTTTTCCAACTTATTAATACTTCTCATTTGCTAATTAAAACTAGCAGTGAGGCAGAGAAATGTAGTTTACAGAGATCAGATTTCCATGACAGAGCCAAGCAGGGAAAGAATGGGAAATCGATCTCAGAGCAGAGTTAAAGGAATACTAGAGGAACTAGAGAAACACACACACACACACAGAAGGATCAGTAGTCATGTAAGTTCTGCCAGCTTGGTGAGGGAAACAGACCAAAAGAGGAAAAAATAAAAAGAATACAGGTAGTACTTAGAATAAGAGTAAAGGTTCCAAATCTTTTAAATGGTTCAAATAAGCAGATACTTAAGTGAGAATGAGATAAGACCTATTATGTGGGCACCGACAAGGTGACTTGGAAAGCCAAAGGGTTCAATGACACATAGAATTAGCACAGAAATGCAGAACTTTTAAATTCTGAAAATATTGTTTAAATATTATTACCTTAAAAATGGGACATAGAGCTGAGCAGTGGTACACTTCTATAATCCCGGTGACTTGGGAGACTGAGGCAAGAAGATTGTAGGTTCAAAGCTAGCCTCTGCAACTTAGTGAGATCCTGTCTCAAAATAAAAAATAATAATTAAAAAAAGCGTTGGGGATGTGGCTCAGTGGTTAAGTGCCCTTGGGTTCAATCCACAGTACCCACTCTCCCACAATAGGACATTAGATAGGAAATAAGAAATGTTAGCCTGATGATTCATTTGAACAGGAGACATGCATGATAGCAAGTTTCTTTATATACCTAGTTCACTGTTAAAGAATTAACTTTTTATATACCACCAAGGATTCTGTTGGATGATGATCCAGAGGCACTGGGAGAAAATGGATGATACTTCTTGCTATGTGGTACACAGGGACTGAAAATACACTGTGAATTAGGTGTCAATGAAATGTAGCTTACTTTAGGCATTTGCTCATATATGTGTCTCTGTTCACATTTAATAGTACTATTCATTATATTGAGTATGAAGTATAATAATGCAAAATAATATGAATAGGGGCTTTGGTTCCCAACATCTATTATGATATTAAACATATAACAATCATTATTAAATGTGAATTAAATTTCATTGTCTCAGGGACTTTTTATATAATTTGGCAGCATTGCTGGATTTCTAAGTAATGAGAGTCCTTTATTTTGCATCTTTGAGCTACTGTAAAGTGAGGACTACTATTGAATTTCTGGGATAATGCAACATAAAAATGATTTGATTTAAATCATAGCAGTTAAATATATGACTATGTATATTAGGACTTTCAATGTTTGTGTTATATTTTTTACTTTAATGAAATAAGGTATCCCACTCCAGATAAAGGACTACTTTATATATTTGATCTTAACCTGGTGCTCAAAACACAAATGTGATAAATAGCACCTTGGTTAGCATTCTGTCTAAACAAGGTTCAAGCATTTGTGCATTGCTTCAATAACTGCTCCGTTTTTTTTTTTTTTTACCAAGAACATGTAAGTTTATGTCTTTCCTGAACTTCACTTGCGGTCATTAAACTGCTCATGAAACATCTCCATTTGGATGCACCTAAAATATCAAACTTATTATTTCTAGATTAGAACTTAACTCCTGTGTTATCTCTGGGTAGAAGAAATATCATTATAAACCAATTTCAAAGTCAGAGTTTGTGAATTAGTCTTGATTTCCTCAATAAGATATTTCTACTTCCAATTGTTTACCAAATCTTACCTGTATACTGTTAAAGCAATCCCACATTTATTCATCCCCTTGCCAGTACTTTAATCCAGAATACCATGACCTGGCTCATCCATTGACATAGGTTTCCAAATGATCTCCTATTCCTTGCATGATGCTGTTTTCCCTATATGCTAATAGGTTCACTCTATAACCTGAGTATAATTTTTTGAGCATCTATATTTGACTATGACATTTATACAAAGCTCTAAGTGTGCTTGCTTTCTGGATAAGTTCCATGTTTGGGGATGAGCCTTCCTTGGCATAAGATATAAATATCTACATGACCTACTCCCTACTTGAATTCTAGCTTCATCTCATAGAACCCTTTACCTTCTGCTCCAGCCTCCAGTGATGCTAGATGTCTTATTCCTCAGGGACACACCAATGTGGAAATCCCTTTCTTTGAAATATTTTTTTTAAAAACTTGATCAATCTCCTATAATTTTCTAATTTCTGAGCACAACCCAAAAGGAGAAGAGGACATAGCTAGGAAGAACATCTGGAAAACTGTGGCAGTAATCGAGATATATGAGAAGAATTTGTGTTCTAGAAGGTTAGCATCAGAAATGGAGAAAGAATCCTGGGAACAGGATTCTTCTGAAAGCTAGAGAATAGTTGAACTCCCAACGAACAACAAGGGTCTCTGAAAGAATACTGGTGACATTAAGAAAAATAAGGAAACTGATGGAGAGCTGTACATGGCCTCTCCATCTTTATGAGAATGGTAATGTCTACTTTACTGTAATCCAGGAGAGTTATTGTGGAAATAATATAACAACCGTGAAAGTACTTTGAAATAACACGAAGTTTTATGCAATTTGAAAAGGTCTGATTTCATGAATTGGCAAATCCACGCTTGGCTCTGAGGGCTCTGGCACTCCTCACTCTTCCATGGGAATCCACGTCCAGAAGGCAGCACGGGTAGAACATTCTGTGTAGAGGCAGAAGATTGCAGCTGCCAGAGAAAATATGCACGGTTCCCCAGCTTGTCTAGGGGCCACTGTTTACCAGAAATGTTACTAGAGTCAGTCATATTGAGAGATGGGGACTTTTGTGGGCAAAAAGTTTTTCCTTTCAGGCAATGAAGTAGTACTTGCTGCTAAAGGACAGTCCTGCAAAGAGTGTGTGGGTCACAGAGAGGGGAAGTTAAACCAGCTGCTCAATGCCTGATACTGGCTTCAGAGGAAAGGCTGAGAAACTGAGGCCGGAATATTCATCTGGCTACTCGTCAGTCAGTTGAGAGACTGAAAAAGAAAACAAATATTATGTCACCAGTGGGCTCTGTGTTAAACACACACACACACACACACACACACACACACACCCCATTGTGGTAAAAGAGGACGAGGAATCAATTTGGCTGAAATTCATGATCCGTAATATTTTATAGTGATTTTGCTAAAGGACATGCTTTAAATGAGTTCAAGTGTGGCGAGGTGCAGTATTTCTCTAATGGGATGATGGGTCCTCTGTAGGCCATCCTTAGAAGGCACATTTTGGGCCTAAAAAGTTAAGTACTTCCTAACTTGAAGAAGCTTCTGGCTTATAATATGTGGAAGAATATGGGCATCCTACCCATCCCTGTGGGATGCCGAGTCTAAAGCCAGTCCACATGTGAAGGTACTTTCTGGGGGTTTGAACAGTTGAAAGCATTGCAGAAGTCTAAAAAATATTACAAAACACAGACACTAAACAGAAAAAAACATCCCCAGGAAGTTTCTTTAAATATTTGAGAATATAAAATTATCAACCAAATTGGTCTGAATAGAACTTTGTTAATGAATTTTCACATCCTTCCCAAATATATTTTAGTATTCCATCAATTTATATACTGAAACAATTTTTGTGTCTTTAACTAGAAATTACAGAGAAGTCACTGGAGCAAGCATCCTGAATAGAACCTGCAGTTTGGGCTGCTAATAAGTGACACAGCTATGTCACAAATCAAGGGACATCCTTTGCATCCTAATCAATGTAGTCAGGGGAGTGTGTGTATTAACTATTCAGAATTGATCAGAGGGCTAGAGTATCTTCTCAAGTCATTGACCTTTTACACAAATAACTCATATGAGACTGTGTCATAGTGCCTGGAAAATCCCTTTAGTCTTAGCTTTTTCTATGTTTTCAGGTAAAGAGAATTCCAAGAGGTTTTATTTCCTCAGTTTTCTTTTCGCTTTTCACTGATTGACCATGATTATATTTCTTTTTGTCCTCTTATTTATTGCCACATTATGGATTTTGGGAGGAACCTAATCAGCTGTCACCAATCACTGCCTACATTTGTGTAGTTGCTGACCCTCTTATCATTTATTAATGACTAAGACCATCTCAACCACAGCTGCCTTTTCACTTTGTGTTCCTGTGAGTAGTTTTGAAGTGTAGAATACTTCATGATCTTTCTAATTTATTTTTTTCTGTTTTGTGAGTCCTGTATGTTTTCTTCTGAAAAAGTAATTGCTTTTTTCTGGAGTCTCTTCAACCTCTTTTAGGACACATTATTCCTATCAATTCCAGATCATTAATTTCGGGGCATCATAGAGACAAGTCAGTCTGAACTCTTGTACCATATCCTGAAATCCAACTTACCTTATCAGTTTTCTCCATTATATGAAATATATCTAGCCTGGACAGGTTGATTATAAAATACAGGTGAGAAGAAGTCCATCTTTGTCTTGGTATTATCTTTGGAAGAGAGATTTACTGCAAAACAATTTTCCTTCATTTTATTGTGTCATCAATTCCTTTCCTAATTGGGAATTCCTATGGGTATGAAAGTATGCCCTGTGAACAGGCTTAAACAAAATTCCAATAGCAGCAAGAATGTACATGCAAAGAAATCATGACAACTGCACTCTGGATTCTTCTAGTAGGATTTCAAATTCCAAATGAGTTTCAAAAAAATTCCTTCAATATATCACCTGACAAACCCTTCAACATATCACCTGCCCTCTCTTGTTCTCTTCCTGGCCACATGGTCCCTCTGTAGGCCACTCCAATCAGATGTTTAATCCCAGTATCTCACTAAAATACCTCTTTCCTAGGCCACTATTGAAAGCGTTATTGTCTGAACCCATGGCTAACATTCTGTTCTCACCTTACCCAAACTCACATACTGATTTATGGATTAATGATTGATTCCTTCACTTTAGAAACATTTTCCTTAGTTGTCATAACCCAAACCCTCTTCCACCTCATGGTATTCTCCTTTATATGAACTTTCCTTACCTTATTCTCCTCTCATCTAAATGAAATTTTGCGTGTTCCAGGGCTCTGTCCTCTGCCATTTTTTCTCTATTTACATTATCTCTCTGGATATTCTATATCATTAGATAATACACAAAACTAATAACATTATTTACACTTTTATCTCCCATGTAAAACTCTATTGCGTAGACAGATGTAAAAATTCAAATGTTTTATGTTTGTTTGGGGGAGTGTAATAAGCATCTCAATATTATTTCGGTAAGAACAGAAGGGCATCCTTCTGATGCCCCAAGCAACTCTTCTTATACTCTTTCCCCATTTTTGCCCAGTTGTTCTGTCTTAAAATCTAGGAATCATCATTGGCATCTACTTCCTTCCTATTACACATGCAACAGCTCAACAAATCTAGGAACCTGTAACTTCAAAATACATCCTGACCCTGATCTCTTACATTTACTCCCACTGCTAAAAGACATTTACATTTCTTACCTAGAACAGCACAGAAGTTTTCCATTAGCTTCTCTGCCATATTGCAGGCCTTTTTTTGTTGTTGTTGTTCTCCAAATAGAAGACATGGTCTTTTAAAAGTGATCATTATTAAGGTTTCATAACACTTCTTCTGGGAGGCTTATAAACCCTACTGATTAAAGTATCCATCAATAATATGCATTATTTTCTACCCAAATATTAAATATAAAAATAGTTTCCTTTCATATTAACTCATCTTTCTTTTTACTTCATCATATGTATTGATTTTCGGGGCAATATCAGAAATGTGTTCTACACACACACACAGGAGATTCATTTCAGCTCAACCTCCTTTTCCTAGTTAAACCTTTTGTTTGTACTTCTCCCCAAACTGTTCTGTCTTTGCCTCAGAGATATCTTTCTTTGTTATCTTTGGCAACCTCTGGTAACCACAAATCACTTTCTACCACTTAACTAACTAACACTTTCTTCACAGTTTTATCAGTTCTGGAAGCCAATTGTTATTTAACTATTTCTCTTACAGAAAATGATCTCTATGAGTGTACACACTATGCCTGTATTATTCCCCCTGTCCCCAAATCCATGAGTAATACCTGACATAGTAGAAACTCAATACATTTTTCTGAAGTTCTTTCATTTAGATTTTACTCAATACAGTGAAGGATATTACTATAATACAATTGAGAATCCATTTTTTGGTTTGTTTTTTCTCTTGTTGTTTGCTTTTTTAAGGTTTCATAACACTTCTTCTGGGAAGCTTACAATGTATTTAAACAGTCTGCTGAGCTCTTCATTTCCCTTATGAACTTAATCTTTACAACACCCTGAGAAGGTGGTGTGATATCACCTGGGCTGTCCGTCATCCAGGGAGTTTTTAGCACAGTTCCAAGAGGTTTCTTGGGAAATGTTTGGAGACTACACTGGAACTGTTCCTCCTTCCTTCTACCTTAAAACCCATGGGTGTAATACCTGAATCTGTAGCAGTCATTCCAAACCATAAGTAAAAGGCTAAGAAAATCCAGGAGTCACCTGACATAGCTGAGCAGCTGACCCCATGCCATCAGCTAGCCATCTTCATACTCCTTGCTATCTGCACTATACTTATTTCAGAAACTGTTGGATGGAATAGCTTGAAACTATAAGCATTCTGATATCATCTAGTTGTCAAGGTTAAAAAAAACTGTTTAATGATTGTCTTCATTTGAAAGGATAGCTTTATTAATTTTTCACATTCAGTTAGCAAGGATGCATAGTCTGATACATGTATTTAGTAGACATCTGTCTTTCTGAAATGAGTGAAAGTGGAATACAATGTCACAGTTTCCAATTTTGGTCATTCCACAGCGGTGATGTTAATAAAACTTAACATTCTTTTAGACAATCTTAATAATTTCTTATAGATATTTTGCAAATGTAAACCCTTCAAATTCAACAAGGAATTAACATATAGATGAACTATGTGAGAAACTCTGAAATACCTTGTAGCTTGAAAGTCATTGCCTAAGTCATACATGAGATGATAGTATGGAGATAAACTTTGGTTCGATAAAATTACTAAAAGAGAGTATTTTGTTGGGTTAATAAGTTGCTTCCCATCTGAGTGGAGGAGTACAGGAGGACTGGAGAGGGTTAGGTAAAATTAAAATAATTACTATAGCATGGTGCATAGGTTTGAAGAGCTTCTATGAGGCTGGGGCCTAGCTTAACAGCATGAATCAACATGGACACAGGAGTACTGAGTGCAAGGAGGGAACAGGGAAGAGGATGGGTAACCACCACAAATACTCTTCACTTTCGAATTATTCTTGCCTTCATTATTTCTCAACTTTTCAAGCATGACCTAAGTAAATGCCTCAGCTACTTTCATTGGAAAAGATAATTAACATGGATAGCTGTTTTTTTATCAGTTTGCAACAACTAGTTGTGGCACATAACAAATGACCATAAACCTTACTGGTACAATTGCATTTGATTTTCCCTAAGTCTCCTAAGCCTGTGAGAGGGATGGGTGCTTTTGCTCATCTGATCTACGTGGGACTGGTCTCAGTTGCACTTGCTCACACTTCTATGTCAGGCGGCAAACAATTCACTCTTGTAGGGCATCAAATGGCATGACAAGGGTTAAACTGCTTGGCCTCTCTTTTTCCAAGAAACTGGTCTGGGCTTGTTCTCATGGTGTGTCAAGAGTTCAAAAGAGGAGGTGAAAACACACACGTGCTTTTTAAGCCGCTACTTGTGACAAGTTCAAATGTATCCCATTGTCCAAAGCAATGCATACAACTAAAGTCTAGAGTCACCAGAAAGGAATACCAGAATGCATGACTAAAGAGAAGCTGGAGAATTAGGGCCAATCAACAGAACAGTAATTTAATTTGACACTTTAGATTTATAGTAACTGTTGAAGATATTGATAGTCCCCTCCATAACATCCTATTTGTCCTTTCTCCTTAACAATAATTTTATTTTTAGCTGGAGATATGTCCACCTAACACAAAAGATTATATATTCCCTCCACCTTTGAATCTAACCATGAGATCAAGTACCAGACAAAGTGGTAATGTCTAATGGTAATTATGGAAAAGTCTCTTAGGAAAGAGTTCTTCTTATTTTTGTGTCTTTTTATTCATCTTTCATCTGGGATCAGGTACTAATATAGTCATCAAATGCAAACATAAAGAGGAAGGTCACATGTTAAAATGATAGAATATACTAGCTATTAAGGAGGTTGAGGAAGGAGGACCCCAGGTTTGAGGCCAGCCTTAGAAACTTAGAAAGGGCCTAAGCAATTTAGTGAAACCTTTCTCAACATAAAAAAATAAAGAGGGCTGGAGATGTGACTCAGTGGTAAAGCACCCCTTCATGAAATCCCTAATAGCACAAAACAAAACAAAATAAAACAAAGCAAACAAACAAAACTAAAATGCACTACACTGATAGCAGTTTGTGTTGCCAGTGATATAAGGAAACACCAAAGCAGCTACAGTAGCTATGAAAGGCCTCCATTTGGACTAGTTCTCCCATGAGAAAGAAAGGAATTCCTCTGTTTTGCAAACAGTACCATTTTAGTGCCATTATTATCTAAAACTATGTTTATTTTGATATAGATCTACAGATCCTTAGTATCTTATAAATGTTACTAAATTTTCCATTGAAAATTATAGTGTCATATAAGACAAAGCAACTTGGTTATGAAAGCGTTTTAACGCAGTTCTTCTATGTACCACTTTTTGGAACTTTAAAATGCTAATGATCATGTTGCATCCCTAAGAAGGCCACAGTGATTCATGTTTGCCATTATATCATGTTTTTACAATCTGAGCATCCTTCTGGACCAGGATTTTGGAAATGCTATTTTATATTTTCAATAAACTGTGTAAGTATACCAGAATGTCAATAGTTTCAATTATTTATCATTCCATGTCATCAAATATTGCTGTTTTTATAACAAATGGTTGTTAACACCAGTTTATTATTGCATGAGAAACAAGTAGAAAAATTTTTCAAAATTTGGATACTAATAGGAATAGAGAAAAGATTTTCTTGTAGAAAAGTATGTGAGATAATCTCACTCCAGAGTTCAAAATTTAAGAAAAATGGCATCTGAGGATGAACCATGTGATTTGTGCCTATTTTTTCCTAGTAGCAAAAGACATCAAACTAGTGGAAGAAAAAAGATCACTGCTAAGAATATAAACTCATAAGTACAAAGTAAAAGACATTTTCTGTTCATTATTTCCTAGTTTACTTTGGAATATTTCTTTTTTTATAAAATTTATTTTAGCTTGGCACTGATCTGTAAAAAAAAAAAAAAAAGGTGATCTCTTCACCCAGAGCATGTTCTCAGTCTTCCCCAGCTGCAAAAATAATAAATGATTCTTAGAAAATGACCAAATGGTTCCTGAATGTGGCCTCTGAGGGTTAAAATTCTGTCTGCAGTATTTTCTCTGGTGAATATCTGAATATTTAATATTTTCACAATTTACTCTTGATTCAACTTAGCTCAGTGTAAATGCTTAAATTTTTAAATGCAACTCCATAGTCATTTATCCAATGCCTAATTTCCCAGAGCTCTGTGTAGGATTCTGTGCAGAGCATACACATGAAGGATGGAGTCCTTGCCCTCAAGAACTTTATATTCTTATCAGATTGACTGACATGATACAGGGAAGAATGGGTTCAGGGCTCCATATAAATATATATACATATACATACACACACACACACACACACACACATTATGAGAGAAGGTGTGGACAGATCTGGGAGGAAAATAAGCTAAGACTTAAGGAGGACGAATTATAAAAGAGGGTTTCAAATGTAAGAGATTCAGAGAGACTGTGTTAAGCAAAGAGGTCACATAAACAACATCATGAAAACAAGGCATCCAGAGTTTATTAGGGTAATATAAACTGCTCTATTTCAGTAGTTAACATATTTAGTGGATTTTGATAAAGACCAGTTTTTCTTTTTAAATAAAGTAGGCAAAAATGAAATATAAAAGATTTTCTAGCATGTTTAGATCTGTGAAACAGGCCAATTCAATTTGCACTGACTGAAAGAATGGAAATGATTTGAGAAAAAAAAAAAACACTGTAGGTAGAAATTGGCACAATTAGGAGGCTGCTATGTTCTGAAATGTAAGACAATCACAAATCGAAGTGGGGAGATAACAAAAGACACAAACACAAATGGAAAGCAAGATAGGGTAAATGTAAAAACTATAGCATTTGATTCCTGATTTTGTGTGATTCAGTGCTAATGTTGCAAATGGGGGGAAGATGGCATCATTGGCAGAGGATCCAAAGATCTTGTTTATCTGAGAGAGCTCATAAAACAGTGGAAAAAAATAGCAATATAATTTTGAAACAACACAAAGAACACTCAAAAGACCATTCCCTGTTTCTGTCAGCTTTGTGATTCTGTGACCAGAAGAGGAGGAACATTCATTTTGTCTCACAGTTTCAGAGGTTCAGTCCACGGCAGGCCAACGTCATTGCTCAGGGCCTGAGTGACGCAGAACATCATAGTGGGGGCGTGGCAAAGGATAATAAGTCAGAAGATGGAAATCAGAAAGCAGAGAGAGAGTTATTTTGCCCCTGCTTACCAGTCACACCCTCAATAACCCACCTTCTCCAGCCATACCCCACATGCCCAGTTATGACCCAGTTAGCCCTTATGAGTGGATTAGCACTGATTAGGTTATAGCTCTCATAATCTAACCATTTTACCCTTTGACAGTCCTACATTATCTCATACATGAGCTTTTGGGAGCCAACTCATATCCAAACCATAACAAAATCCAAAGAAATGAATTTTCATTACAGACTCCATGAAGGAAGCCAGCATGGCTGACACCTTAATTTTAGTTAAGTGAGTCAGATTTTTAATTTAAATCACTGTGAGATAATAAATGTGTGTTGTTTTAAGCCACTTAGTTGATGGTTATTTTTCACTTCATGAAAGATTGAAACTAACCCAATGCTAACATGAGTGGTACGGTAGACCTGTGGAAGAGGGTGACACATTGGGCTCAGAGTACTGCGACTGGTGATCAAAATGTTTACTTGCTACTTAGAAATATGGCCTTCATCAGATCACACTGAGTATCTGCACTCAATTTTTCCCAAAAGTAATAACGACCATATATAGCTTCCCTGAGCATTATCTAAGAGATTTAAAACAGACAAATGAGTCCAGTCATTGTTGGGCACATAGCACATGCTCAGAAAAAATAGTGTTTGAGTCTATGAGGTTGTATTAATTATGCTGAATTCCCCATGTGTTCTATTTTCTTCTCTCCTCTGGGACTCTTGAGCCAGGAAACCCTCCCTTGAGAGGAGAACCAAGAAATGATAATGTTGAAATATTGGTTGTTCATTGTCATGGTCTCTGAATGTTTAAAGCTCAGACAGGTTGGGGTCATTATGAATCCTGATTACATCTAAAAATATACCCCCACCCCCCAAATTAAGGGACAGATAGAGAAGAAAAGAAAATGTGATTCCTTATAATCACTATTTGTCTCGGTACGGGCTTTCTCCCTGAAGAACATCTAATTGTTTATTAAATTAAGTTGGTATTCATGCTTTCTAACCTCATCTGGCCACCCAGTGCCTACATTTATTATTCTCAGAGTGGAAACTTGACATCTAACATCTGGTCTGTGTTAGTTTTCCTTTAATTTCCTTTACTCTATTCCACTCCCTTACCCATTCTATCATCTATGCTTTTCTAAAAACAGCAATCTATATGGATGCTAATAAGTCCTAGCATTTTACAGTTAGGACTCCAGCCTGCATTCTGTAGAGATCAGAGACCCACCTGATTGACCAGAGATGTGCCAAGAATAAATGCTTCTATCTGCATTTAAGAAACAAAGGATACTGGAAAGAGTATTCATAGCATGGGTTATTTTTCCAAGATGAAAAAGAAGATGCTCTGTAAAATAAAACTTAACAAATGCACATATTTACATATACTGCATGTAATTAAATGCATTTTCCTTTAAGGTGAAATATGATGCTTAGGTCACAAAGGATGAAATAATGAAATAGATGTGTATTTAAATATGTAGATATCATTTGGTGCTTAGTTAGCTACAGGAGAATATGTTTTAAAAAAATCCCTCCTGAATCATAGAGAAATTATTTGTGGACAGAGAAATAAGGCAGATATGTGACTCTTTGTCTCAGAGGCGAGTCAAATTTTGACCATGATTTGAATTAGTCACATTGTGAAAAGAAAACAATAGATAAATCTGAAATATTCATTTTTTTTCTAGATCACAATTGGAAACACATCTGCATTGAGGAAAAAGGGACTCTTGGGAAATGTGGCCACTCTGTCAGCGCTGCATAATGCTAGTAAAGGAATGAGCAACCGGATGAAATTAGAATTGTTCTACACGTAAGTGTCAAAATTCCATTGAAGTCCAATGAGTTTCAGCTTTTGAAAAGCTGGATTTCATATTGGGAATTGGCAAATCTTGGTTTCTTTATGCTAAAAGTCAAAGTTAAAATAACTTTTTTTCTATCACACTATTCTTGTATTTGGTCAAATGACATTAACTTCAAACTGCAAAAGAGCTTTTATGCATTAATTCTTAGAATTTATTCAACTATGAAGTTGGCAAAGTCAAAGTCTGACTTAATAAACCCTGAAAGGTGCATCATTTACTGGCCAATTAGAATGTTCTTCTAATGTGAAGTGTTACTTCAGACATGGCCTCTTTCACTTGCTCACCATTCTTATTCAGCCTCTGTGCTTGCTATCTTTCCAGAGAGCTGCATGCCAAGCCAGCTTCTCTGGCCTCAGATCAACTCAGGTTGAGCCTTTATGGTTGGTTATTGGGCTAAGCAATATAGTGGTACTTGGACTTCTCTTTGCATCTTTACTCATTCATCTCAATTAATAGGTTCAGGTCATCCTGTATGAGCTTCTTTGATTGTCAGCTATGACCTTTAATTCTAACTACACCCATTTTTCAGTTTATCTTGACTCATAGAAAAATATGTCCCTCCTCCTGAATTTTACTTTTCAATTTGACTCTAAATTAAGTTTCTCCCTATTCCTCTCGGGACTTCGCTTCATCAATTATCTCATCTTTTGTGTATCTTCAGTCATCTCCACCCCTTATTTAAAGGTTTGTCTTGCCTTTGAACTTTGTCTCAAGATAAAAAGCAAAAACAACATAGTGAGAGTTTTTGAGGCCTGACTGTACCCATCATCAACTGTCTGATACTTCCATTTCTCATAATTGCCATAAAGTTTGTTCTCTATTTCCTACATTTTCAATGGTATTTCCAGGACTTTAGTAAAACTGCACTTTTATCAGTCTTCTTAAAGTTACTCAATTCAATAAAATTTGTTTTAATTTTCCTTAAAACTTTCACCTCCATACAATGTGAATGTTGCCACATCATCTTAATTCTATCTTCTGTCCAATCTCCCTTCTACAAATCCTCTTCTGGTTTCCCTTTCTGTTACTCTTGGATTCTTCCCCAAGGATAATTTTGTCTGGTCTGCTACATTCTCTCTCCATAGTATTCACAACAAGTTTATTAATTTTTGTTGTTGCTTGTTTCATCATAGAATTCATTGCTCAACTTCTGAAAGGAAGATTTGTAAAATATCACAACCTATGATCTCATTCAATGGTTTAGTAATAATACATTCATATTCTGTGAGTCTTTTTATGATCCAGATGTCATGGTAAGTATGTTACATGTTTTATCTAATAAATAGTAGGTAGAAATATAAACTTGGTCTATGTAATTCCAGAGACAATTCTCCCAACAATTTTCTTACAAAAACTCCAATTGGTATACCCTGTTCTTAGTATGGCAAAACAAACATGCAAATCCCTCCCTGATTTATGATCTTCAAAATTCTAGACCTTTATTTCCAGCTTCCCAATGATTTGCATGGGATCTAAACACTACAAGTTTAACATATATAAATGTATATCCCTAGAAACATGTATTGAATATATAAGGGATGTATCACAATCTTCATTCTTGTTATGTTTTAGAATTCCACTCTTGCCTGAACCTTGCATAAATAATAATAGAAAGTGCATCATCTGAACAGAGAAATCGACACAGGAAAACATTTCTAGCTGATCTTTTTACCTTTTGAATGAAGGGGAAAATCTACATTTTCCCTTTCCCAGTGTTTTATATTCCACCATGTTTCTTCAAATACATGGAAATGTGGCTAATATATTACAGCTGTCAAGACTGATTTGATGTACTATTATATTTAATATTTTATCACATTTCAGACCATTACAAATTCTGTTGTATTCTAAAGGGGGAAGGCACTGTAATTGCAATATAGAAAGGAATGGGAGAACATCATCTTGCAAGTCCCCAACTACATTCATTGAACTTTAAATCTCCTACTCATATTAATTTTCTAAGAATTTCTAGTCCAAAGTCTTGCATCAAACTTTGGCTCCTTTTACTCTCTCTTGGGAAATCTGTCAGTTCTTCTTTCTTATTATGTTATATTAATCCATTCCACATATGTACTGTTATTGTAGCACTACTATAAGATCTTATTATCTGAACAGAGATAACTGGGTACAAAGTTCACCCTTAAGAAAACACAATTTGCTGAGACAGGTATGCAAATATTAGATATATTACAAGACAAAATCAGATGTGGCAAATAAAAGTGAAACCAACTAACTCTGTAATGCTTGTGGTTGGATGGGCACATTTTAACTATGCATAAGTTGGTATTTATTTTATTTAGTTAACAACTTTCTATTTAGTTCCAACAAGGTCTGAAAACTAATCCTTTCTCCAATGGAACTATAAACAACAAGCTGTGTCTAGTTTCCTTGATTTTTAATCAGCTAGTTTCAATGATAAGATATGTGATAAAGATTCCTTTAAGTTATAAATCAAGGACTTTCAATATGATAGAATTCAGAAATTTTCATTGACCTCTAACTAAAATTTAGCATTTAAAAATTTTCTGTTATCAGTGCAGAAAAATTCACCACTCTAATCCATATAGTGGCTTTTTAAATAATACCTATGAATTGTCACTAGACTTTGAGTGTTGTTATATTACACCACAGTGTTGTAACTATTTAAAAGTCTTCAAGTTCACTGTTACTTTGAATTTATTATAATGAGACTTGCTGCTAGATCTTGTTTCTAAGTGCATTGATAAGGAATCATATATTGTCACAAACTTGTTTAATATTTTGTCAATTGCATTTCTATATAATTGGTTTCTATTGAAATCTTATATATATTTTATGAATTCAAAAAAAATTTTAAAGATAAATGGCAATGCCTCTTTAAAAAATACCTTTATTTTATTTATTTATTTTTATGTGGTGCTGAGAATCGAATCCAGGGCCTCACATGTGCTAGACAAGCGCTCTACCACTGCACAACAATCCCAGCCCCAAGAATTAAAAATTAAAAAAAAAAACATTTTATAGTTTTTCTTAGCAAGATCTCCTAAATCCCATGAGAATGTAAAATGCCTCTAACACAATAAAGCAAAGGACTTCTATACAATATATTTTGTGCTTTGGATGTTCATAAAAGTGAAATGTTTATAACACTGGAGTAGACATAGCGTTTCTGAAATAGCAGGACTCTAGTAACAAGAATATTTGCATCCATGTTCCAGGTGGAATATAAAACACTGGGAAGGTTAACCAAAATGAACCAAATGAAGTACAAAGACCAAGAGGCAAGAATGGGAATGAATCTTCTTTTTGAAGAGCCTAGAACCTATTCCTAGGGCATAGGCCACTTATGATGGCATAGAGGAAATGGCAGCTCATCTCATAGAATGAAAAATGCCTCCATCCTGGGATATAGTGAGTTTTAGGTTGACTCCTCTCCTGCTACAGCTGTTATTTTTTTCACTCAAGTCATTTGCAACCATTATTTTAAAGATGGAGTTTTGCATCATTTCTATTTGGTTGCTCTTTGATCTCAAATATGTTGTACAGACTGTGAGCAGACCTGGCCTAGGGATGGAGGAATGATGCTGGGAAGAGGGGGACCCAAAGAGAGAGGTTAAATGAAGACAGGATGTCAAGCACAGACCCACAGGCCATTTTTCAAACTGCCTGCTTATTTATTCTCTTGTTCTAATCCTTAGAGATTTCTAGCGACTAAAATCCTACTCTTTCTCTTCTTGGATAAAGCCTACCCTATGTGATCTTCCATTTAAGTAGCATAAAGTCCCTGATGGACCTGAGTGTATACAATAGGCAGTAGAAGATGCTGGCTCCAGGTTGACTTGGAATTCAGAAGCAAGCACACTAGACCAGGGCTTTTGCCTGACCTAATCCCCCTCATCATATGTGTGCTTGGGGGAGCAGCCAAAGCTGTCAGGGTCTCCCCTCTGCACCTCTGTCTTTTGTTTGATTTTGGACATAGGATCATTTGTCATTTTTGAGCAGGCTTATATTCTTTTTGTGAAATCCACATGAAACTTGAATAAGTATGTGTCAACCTTGTTGCAGAGCAGACTCCAAATCTGGATTTCTATTCTGTCTTTGTTTTCTCATGTGGAGTAATTTTTGGGTAGAGGCAGAAAAGAAACCCCCTCTGTCCTTGTCTTGAGTCTAGATATAAAATAGCAGAGAGATGACTCTCCAGAAGCAATGAAATATTCTGGAGAGTCATTTCCACCATGGAGCAGCTTGTTTTGAAAATTCTTGATTTTAATTATTCAACTTTGAATCTAGTCATTTTTGCCCTCCTTACTTCCAGAGCTTGTTCTGGACAATGCTCCCTAGTTTCCCCCAGAAGGCGTGTAAACTATATCCTAATTGCTAAAGGGAATTCTGACAGGCACACTGGATGCCATGGTGTTGCAGTTGCAAAATTCAGACCTTTACTACTGGAGCCCAGAGAGCAAACAAACACTGAAGACAGGGTTGTTAAGTAACTTTTGGAAATGGGTTCTAGGAAGATGGGTGTGGAGTTTTCTCATCGTGGCTCCTCAATATTGCACCATCCCCAGCCTGCCAATCCTTTAGGTTAGAATGGATGTTGGGAAAGATACCAAATCTCCAAACATTACTAACTGTCCTTTTCTTTTCATTTCCATGGAAATTTATTTGGTCATTATATTAAAGGTGGTATGTAATCATACTGAATTACACCCATCACTTGTACATGCCTCTCAGTAATGCCTGTTTAAAATACTCTAAGCCCCATATCCTCACATTACAAATTTAAATCTCTGCAGATTTTCCAGAATTCACACAGTTGGGCTCTACCACACCTGATGAGCTTAATACAAGTCCATTCATTAAACTCTGAAGTCCACTTCTATACCATCAATGGCTGTCATGGAGATTTGCCACACTGATGCTAAAGAAGACTTAGTGTGGGGTGTGTTAGCATGTGGTGGATATGAAGATTCTACCAGTTTCTATTTGATAATGGAATTCAGGGTCTAGTGACTTGAATTACACTTTAGAAATCCACTTATTCTTAAGTACTGAGTATTAAATATGGGTTTATCTCTGGACCGCATGTTAAAGAGGAAGAATATGTTTCCAGAGAGACATGCCTATCAAACAAGACTGTTAGTAGAATATACATGAACTATATTTGAGAATATTTAACTAGGCATGACATAGTTCAGAAGGTTTAGGGTGATGTGAAACCCTATATGGCCTGAGTATGCTGGGGAATCTCCTTGGCAGTATACATCAAAGAAGATGCACAAAGACATCCTGACTCAATCCTAGAGGAACAATGGAAGAATGGGGATAGGAATGAAAAAGGAACATTTCTGAAAGAGATTGGCATGACTATGGATGTGTGGGGAGGGAGGTTTAGTAGGGAAATCTGGGGTCAGTCTTTGGGGCATAGGAAGATTCAGATTCCATCTTCACTACTTGCTAAACTGAATGTGTTTCTTTAAAATTCTGAGCCTCCCTTCTCCATCTCCAAAATAATATTGTCTTGCTCCCATAAATGCTGAGTAGTAAGTGAGATAATGGAGCTAAACTTCTTTAAAAAAATGCTTAGCACCTAGTATGGAATTAATAAATGACCACTGTTAGAATTGTTGAGTGAATCGAGTTAGGTGTGCAGGAACCGAATTGTGGCAGTTTTGTAATATGGGCATTTTTGGCATAAGGATGTGCCACTTGGAACTTTTGAACCAGCATTGTGGCAAAAGATATAGATACCCTGTATGTCTAAATCCATCCACTGGGGGTTCTCCATTCTGGAGCATAACAAATGAATGCTCTGCAACTTGTATTCACTAAACACCTACTTTAGGCCAGCAATGTGCCAGTGTGGTGGCAGATAGAGAAGCAGAGAAGAGTCCTGTTATGAAGAACATGAGGTTCTGAGGAAGAAAAGTCATACATATACATAAATCTCATTAGAAGTACAACACCTGATAGGAAGAGGTGCCATTTACAGCTAGCTAGAATTTCCAAATGTTTGACAGGAAGCCTTCTGTATCCCAGGTGTGGCCAGAGCTCTCCTGCTGTAGGAGTGACAGGTTGGGTGGTGAGCCTGAACTTCTGCCGTCAATCACTGGGTACTATCTGGAAATGGCATTCTTCATGTCAGAAGGAATTTAACCAGAAGATTCCTCACCAAGAGAGTATGTATATTTGAAAGAGACAGTAAAACAAATTAGGGAGAAGCAAAAACAAAAGAAAAACAACAACAACAAAACTTTAAATATTCCACGTTATATTGAAAAGGAGAGGGAACCTGAAAGCATTTTAATATTTGCCTTGATAATAGTAACTAAAATTTGAACCTAACATTTAGTATGTGGTATTTTCCAAGTTCTGCTCTAAACCTTGCATACATACATTATCTCATAGAGCTTTATCAGTAACCCTATGATGGAGGTGCTTTTCTAAATCCTGTTTTATAAATGAAAGACTGAAACACAGAGAAGTTGAGTATGTTGTCCAGGTCACAGTGAAAAAGGCATGGGCCTAGGATTTTGAACCCAGGGTTTATGGCTTCAGATTCCTTCCCCTAGACCACAAATACACACTGCCTCTTCCTGGTATACGTGGACCTGTCTCCTTTCTAAAAAGATTTATGTTTAGATGAATTGTGCATACACATAGCTGAGCTAGTCTTTTGTGTTTTGGCTTTACTTTTTATTCTGAGAATCTTAAAGAGAAGATATTGAGAAAATGTGACCAGACTTTTGACATTCTAAATGTTCTTACTACATAAATTTTCTGATGTACATTATTCAACAAGAAACTGAGATTATCAATAGGAATAGAGATTCACATACTGTAAAAGTGTGTTTTCTTATTGTTTCATTTAAATGAACAGACATTCCCCCCTCCAAATATCATCTACTTTTAGTTTTTCTTTTAAAAAGTATTCATTCTGGAAAACTTTCTTCCCCCTTTCTCTTTTCTCTCATCTCTTTCTGCTTCCTTGCTCCTTTCTCTCTCTCCCTGTCTCCTTCTAGCCCCTCCTCCCCCTCAGACTCCTTCCCCTGCGAATTGCTTGGAAGATGAACTAGCATGTGTCTTATGGACACCCACTTCAGCTGCATGCAGATGATAGCCACACAGCCACCACAGACAGAAGTTCAGTTTTATTATAGTGCCCAGTGTTTAAATTTTTTTTTAATACTGGTATGCATATTCCTGCCATGATTTTATTTCCTGAGCTTTAGCTCTGAATTTATGTGATATATGCAATTGTGGGGAACTAAGTTCCCTAGGATTGAGAAAGCTTCATACCCACATCAAGCATCTTGCTAGTCAATAGAAGAAATCTCCCTGCCTGTTTCTCAACAATTGGAATTTTAATTATATCATGATCCTAAGGAAATCAATCATGATCAAGACATACACAGTCGGCTGGCAGTAGTAACAGTTAAAGGGAAGTGTGTTATTTGCTAACGAGTTGGGAGTTCCTTGGAGTTAGGCCCAAGTTAGAAGGAATGATGACTCTTTCCAAAAGTCTAAATCAAAGAGATTTCTTTTTCTTTTGTAGAGTCAGTTTAATCAAAACAACAGAATACAAGAGAAGCAGTGAGTGAATTGGTTGAGCAAGAAAAATACAGTACTTTATAATCCACGCCAAACTAGCCATCTTAATTCACTTTACTGAAAAAGTCTAGATCCTCTTCTGTTGGGAGAGGGTTCAATGGCTCAGAATAAATGTCAGTCTTGATCAACAAAAGAACAGGTATGTTATACATTTGGGATGTGAGGAGAAGAATGAACACTGATTCTTTGTTGCCCAAATTGTCTCCTTGCTGAGGATTATCTCAACCCCATTTGAGCACACTGATAGCTGACTTGGTTTCCAAACTCTGAAAGCTCCCAGAGGATTCTATTGGGAAAATAAGTTTTTGCATGAGGCTGGGGAAATCTGGCACTAGGAGGTTGGAAGGCTATGTGTTTGTTTTCATTACATTTTATGTGTCAATATAGAGAGGGGGGATTTGTGGGAAAGCAAATTATGATCCATTTGGGGTGATTATGGGAGACTGGGTCACTTCAATCATTGTCTCAGCTTTTCTTTTTACAAATTGGGATTATGTCCCCTTCTACCTCCCTTCAAGATTAGGATGACCTTCATGATACAGGATTGGCAGATCTATAAGAAGGTAGTCTATTTACTTCTAGGTCTTGGAAGTAGTTGCCAATTAGGTCCTCCAACTCTCAACTCTCTCCCACGCCATTTTCTTTTATTCTATCTAAAATATCTAGAAAATCATATAACACACACTCATTAGATCACAAATTTGGAAGGCACTCAGGGTTCATATAATTTTATCTTCTCATGCAAAAGCTCCATCTCTAACATCTTCCAGAAGAGCTGTACATTTTCATATAAAGAATTAAAATAACGGAATCTCACTTCATCTGGAGATGACCTGCTCCATTCAACCAGTCTCTTATTGCTCATCTCCACTTTATCAGACATTGTTCTGGGAAAAAAAAGACATTTCTTGGTAGTTCTAGTCTTTGAAGTTCTTTTTTGAAGTGGAGCTCTTCCTTCTGCAACTCTTAGGAACTGACACAAATTCTGCCTGTGGTGATCACATACTAGGAATTTTTGCTCCCGAGGTCAGTGTCAGTTTGACATAGAACTAAGGAGCTTTCAATATGATGTCAGAAAATTGATGGTGTTAAAATTCCATTCTTTTATTTTTTTAATGAAATGAGTGAGATATTCAAATACTCAAAGCTTCTGTTTTGTTCTTCTTTAAAATAGGAGATATACTTGCACTTATTATTTTGAGATAGAATCTGCTATAGACAATACCAAATAAAATGATCTTGTTTAGATATAGATCATGTTCTACAGGGTAAAATAAATAACTCTGTATAATGCAGGAAGACAATGATGCAAAGAAACCTGTTCCAGTGGCAAGAATCTCCTGGGGTGGGGGAAGCAATTGAAACATCTCAAAATTATACTTCTTCCTGGAGCAAGATTGAAAATTTTACATGGATCAAGTGAAAAAATATTTTATGCAAAGTTTTAAAATATAAAAGATTCAAAAGCTTTTTCCAAAATAACACCTATTTACTGTAATTTTAATTTTTTGATACTTGATGAGGAGTATAATATTGGTTCTATTATCCCTGTTGCTAAATTGTCACTTTCCAAAAAGTGGACGTGTATAAGTTCCATCATTTTTTCTTTCTAGGACAGGAGCACATGTGGGCAATGGCTGTTGACACAGTTGACTGGATAAATAATGCACCATGTGAGGTCAAGCAGGGAAACAGTTAGTTTTGCTTTGGGACAAAGCATGTCTGTCATCCAGACAGGACCCCTATTTACTGGCACTCAATATTTTCATAAAAAACTATAAAATGTCAAAGTCTGTTAGGAAAGAAACACAACAAGTCTTTGCTGCTGAAGCAACTCTTTAGGGGCTTAGATCAATCAAAAGGATGCCTCTGGGCCAAGCTTTCTAGGAGGAAATCTCTGAAGGTATTAAGGTATTGTTTTTAGAGGCTATAAATCAACCCTGGGTTTGCTGGCTGCCCAGATCAGCTTTAATCATTTACCAAATAGAATCACTTGCAAGACCAAGAAAAAGATTTGCATTTTCCAAAGGCCTTTTCCTTGTAAATCTCACCTTTCTCACGGATCTCACTGGGGTATAACAAGCTCCATTTGTTACTAAATCAAACATAGCTCACTGGATTCTAAGACCAGGGGATTCATAATAAGTATGATACTAAAATATGAAGATTTCTGGATGATAGAGCACCACCTAGAAACCAGAGTCATCAATAAGAAAAGGAAATAATACTGCCCAGAGCCCAGAATGATGTACTTCATATTATAAGGAGAAATAGTTCCAAATCCTACTTTTTAGACTAGAGGACATACATGAGTTTCTCATTAACACTAAGTGGGCTGGGCTTGTAAGGAAAAGCAGGCAGATGTGCTCTGAGAGGCAAACGAAAGGACTGAGACTGGTAAACTCATACAAAAGAAGAAGCTGCTTTCACGGCTGTATGCAAATGGTATTTCTTATTTAAATCTGCAAACAATTTACATGAAACCAGCAAATTGATAACTCCCTTCTAATTCAAGGCTTGATGTTCTTTATTCTCTTACAGATAACAGAATATGGGTTGTTATTGATCTGCTTCCATAAAATCAGGTTCTAAGTACAAGAAGAGTTGAGGGGCAAAAAAAATCACATTTCGAGAGATGAGCAGAAGGAATAACATTGATTGATAACTTTGTCCATAAAGTGAGTGATCACAGGGGCAAATCATTTTACAATGTTTAAGTAAAAGATTGTTAATTGACAAGAACTGGGTCAAATCCACTGAGGATTATCACAAGAATATACAAGGAGGTAACAAAAATTATAGAAAACTTTTGAAAAATTTAAAGATGTAGAGCTCAGGATAACTAAGTTTATTTGTGACTCAATTCAACCTTTTTTGGACTGCTCTTGACTATTTTCCTGCTGTTCTCTTTCTCAATATTTTTATTGAGTATATTAGCTTATGACCAAGGAGAATAATATTGATGAAATACTAAAACTGACATCTCCTGGGATTATAGATAAAGGCAGGCCTACTTTAATCTCTAAATTCCAGGCTCCTTAGGGAAAAGGTCAACTCTTTCTCACAGAATTAATCAGAATTCTTTGCCTATTTTTTATTCCACAAATATTTGTATAATTAAATTGATTTCTCCATTCTCTTACTAATCCATGAAAATGTCCATTGCCTTCTATAGTTGAAATTTTAGATGAATGTGACAGTTAACTAGATAGTATACATTCCGAGTTACTTAAACTCTCCCGCTTATCAAAGCTAACTCTTCATTTTTCTTTACTGTCTTACACTGAAGTTCAGGTTAATTCTTTAGGCATTAGGCATGTCCTCTGCCATCATGGTGGCCTTCATCATCACATGAATAGGACAGGTTGAAACTGAGATAAGACTCTTAAATGGTGCCAGGAGAAAATGGATCACTTTTGCTAATAAAGTATAAAGCTGATTCCTGGGCTGATTCTATCAGTTCCCTTACTTTCTTCACAGGGTTTATCTAGAGGCTATGACATCAATATAATTAAAAATACTTTGTGATCCTAACATATTTGTGTCCTCTGAATTATTCCACAAAATAAAAATGTCATGGCTCTGATAAGGAGTGTCTTAGCATGTACTGCCTACCTACAACTTGGCCCAGTGTATGGACTGAGCTTAGCTGCATAGATGCTAAGGCTCCTATCTTTGAACTCTGTTCTGAGCCTCTAGGCAGAACAATTTTCTTTTCCCCTTATTCTCTTACAGCAAGTTAAGCATGCCATTGAGGCTTATTTCACATCCAGTGTTTTCATGCAGTTTGATACTTTGGATTTTAGTTTTCAAGAAAACAGATCACTTCCTAACTTCTTACTGTTTTTTTTTTTTTGTTTTTTTTTAAATCTGAACTTGCCTTTATCTCAAAATTTTCTGCTACATGAGTTTTCAAAAACAATGTTTAATTAATATGTAACTCAAAATCTTAATGTAAATACTAGAGTCATAGTATAAAAAGAAATAATTATACTGACATTTTCATTATATTTACAACATAGTGGTCTCCAAAGTGGGATGCATGTGGCCCAGGAGACATGTGAAAAACTGAAAATCCTTAGGGGAAGGAAGAAAATATTACAAATTCCATTTACTATCATTTTTATCTCATTTCATCCGAAGTTTCACTTTGCATTGTTGACTTCAGAACTTAACTCTTAATAACTGGATAGGGAAAATACATTTATAGAAAATTGAGCTTCACAGAAAGCTACATATGTAAATACCTCAAAACTACATCCTAGGGGCTGGGAATATAGCTCAGTTGGTAGAGTACTTGCCAAGCATGCACAAGGCCCTGGGTTGATCCCCAGCACCACAAAACAAACTAACAAAAAATTATATCCTATCCTTAATATTTTATTTTATTTTTAAAGTTTCTTCTCCCTTTATTTGAGTAAGATTAGATTCGTGTTGTAGAATACCAAGGTAGAAAAATGATAGCATGGTATGTATTACTAATTACTTTAAAAAGTCCATGGGAGAAAAGTTCTACAAGATTGGCCTGGGCAAAGATTTCTTGGCGACAGCCCTTAAAGTATAGTCAACTAAGGCGAAAACAAACAGGATTTCATTTAACAAAAGATGTTCTGCACTTCAAACAAAACATTAATTAAAGAGAAAGCCCACGTACTGGGAGACAATATTGGCGAACTATAGATTTGATAGGTACTAATATCCAAACTACATAAGGAACTCAAACAACTTAACAAGAAAACCAATAATCAGATTAAAAAATAGATAAAGGACCTGAATAGATATTTTCCCAAAGAGGACATATAAATTGACTAATAGGTAGATTTTAAAAGAGTTCAGCTCACTAATCAAGAGAGAAATGCAAATCCAAACCATGATAAAATAAATATTGCTTCACACTGTTAGAATGCCTTTCATCAAAATGATGAAAGATAATAAGTGTTGACAAGAATGTGGAGAAAAGGGGATGATTCTACCTTGTTGATGGAAATGTAAATGAATAGAGCCAAATGGAAAAAGTATTGAGGTTCCTTAACTAAAAAGAGAATTACCATATAACTTGGCAATCCCATCATTGAGGACCTAACCAAAGGATTGAAATCGATATGTTGAAGTGATGACCAAACTCCATGTTCACTGCAGCATTCCTCAAAATAGTCAAGGTAAAGAAGCAACCTAAGTAGCCATCAGTGGATGAATGGATAAAGAAATCATGGTTTACATATAAAATGGGATACTATTCAGTCATTAAAAGGAAGGAAATCATATCATTTGCAACAGCAGGATGAGTCTGGAAGGTATTATGCTAACTGAAGTAAACTAGGCATAGAAAAACAAACATTGTGTGAGCTTATTTGTATTTGGACCCTTAGAAGTCAAACTCCTGGAGATGGAGAGGAGAATCCTTGTTACATTAGACCTTGGGAGGAGGGTGGATGGGGAAAAGGGTGATGTTGGTCAAAGAATAGAAAGATTCAACTAGACAGGAAAAAGAAGCTTCAGTGATCTGTTGCACAGAATGATGGCTATAAATAATAATGTACTACATGTTTTGAAACTGCTTAAATAGTTTCGATTTTAAATGTCCTCACCACAAAAATGGAAAGTATGTGAGGTGATGAATATGTTAATCAGCTTGATTTAATCATTCCACAATGTCAACATATATCAAAAGATCACATGGTACCCCATAAAGTATGTATAGTTTATTTTTGTCAACTGAGAATTAAACAATTTTTTTAATTAGGTAAAGCAGAAACTACAATGTCTGTCTAGTGGATTAAATCAACAAAATGTAATAAATAAAAAATATTTTGAAGTAAATAAGTGCAAGTAGGTAATCAATATTAAAAATGTATGCAGAAATGAGGGAAGTATCCATGTATATGTGTATATACCTATTTACCACATTTAATTCAAAGATGCCTATAACACAAAGTGCACCAGCAAATTAATAATATTCTCTGAAGAAAAATAGAGAAGTACTACACTGAAAAAGTATATAAATTATAAATTTATTTATCAAGTTTTGAAATGTTAAAATGGGCATAACAAAATTGCTTTTTCATAACTCTGTTGAAGCTTCATGTGCCTCTGTTGTTCTATTCTGTGACAGCCAAGATTCTCTACTATAGATTTTAAACTCTCCCAGAATAGTTTAAATGTTTAAATAATAGTATTTATTAATGTCTTGACCAGTTTTCTATTCAATTGAAGTTTATCCATTTACTTTAATGTCACTTCAAAATCTGTTATAATTTTAAGATTTTCAGTAACATTTCTTATCCTCTAAAGTATCTCCTATGACAAATTTACTATGCATAATTCCAAACCAAATAATCTTTATTTGCAAGTATTTTTGAACATGAACAAATGAAGAAAGTGAATTGGTTTATGAATTTGGGTGATTTGTACACAAATTTAATGGTTCATTGATTGAAACAAAATAAAAATCAAAAAACCAGTACAAAGTTCAAGATGACAGAAATGTTTTCTAGTCAGTACATCAATATATTTAATTAGTTAATCATTACTAATAAAGAAAATAGAATGCGATGTGAGTTCTTAAGAAAAGTGCTCTTTGAAAAAATAGGCTGTAGATTTGTTTTACTCATTGTGCTTTGTTGTTGTTTTAGTTCAGAAATGTATTGTTGGTAACAGAAATACTGTCATTGCTCTGTTAAAAATAAATCAGAATCCGGTCAAAAATCAAGCTTTGATTTTAATATAACAAGTTGCGAAATGGAAAATGCCTAACGTAGGCACTATGGTAACACAGAGATAGGGAGCTGAAGATCTCTTACCATTCCTAGATCTGGGGAGGGAGGGAGGAGGTCGTGGCACTGAGAACCTAAGAACTTGGAGAGCAGACCCCACGGGAATCACACTGAGACACTGGGGAACAGATGGACCCCTAAGGTGCTGGTACTTCTGCTGGCATGGATTGAGGCTGGTTCTGGCAGCCACAAAAAAAGGTTGCTTCAGACTGGAACCAGATATTTCTACCAGGGATCTAACAGATCTAGCTGATAATAGACAAGCATGACTTATAGAGAAACAGACTCAACTTTACAAAGCAGATTACAAAAGAGCTTGCAGAGCAAAAACAAAACACCACCAAACCAAACAAAATAAAACAAACAAACAAAAAAGCTTAATAACTGGTGCATACACACAGTACAAAATCTGAAAATGTGCTCAATATTCTTAAATAGATGCACACCTCACTCACAAACATTACTACAATGGGAATTTCCTGTGAATAAATGAATATAGACATCATTTATAACTAAGCCAAATAGATTCTACTCTACTATGTTAAATTTTCTATATTTCTAAAACTATTTCCTTTACTTGGGACTCATTTTTCATATGCTTAAATATGGTATACAAATATCTAATTATCATTATGCATAGAAAAATCTAGTGACAACTTTGCATTACTGAAAATCTTTAAACTGTTCTCTGTTTGGGGGGAGATGCAGTTTAATTCTTTATGTCTCATTCCCAAACACTTAGAAAGGAAGTGGTGAATGAAACTGGCCTATGTAATCAGGTGGTGTATTGACTCTATTTTCTTTTCTTTCTTTTTTTTTAACAAAATTTCACTGTCTCTCTTTTTCATGTTTTAAAAAATGAAATGTTCGAAATAAAAGCCTCTGCTTCAAAAAGGTGCCGGAGGACTTAAATAAATTAAGGTATGTACTTAGCAGAGTACTCGACAAATAAGATCTTACCTACTGCTGTTTCTCCTGGAATATATTTCTAGTCAATATTCCTCAGCAAACCATGTACATTTCTTGCAAGCTCTCTTTCTCTTGAAAAAAAAAAAAACATAAAGTGGCCCCCACCACTTTATGTTAATAAATGCTACTCAACTTTCAACATCAGTTTTAGCATTACCTGATCCAGGTAGCCTTCCAGTACCCACTCCTGAAGGAGATAGGTGCTCGTCCTCTTTGCATCCTAAGCACCTTTCTTATGAGTTAACAAAGACGTGCATTCACTAGTTTACTCATCAGTCTTACCCAATAGAATCTAAAGTCCTCCCAGGCTGGGTCATTATTTATTCAGTGTTGATCCTACAGTGTCTACCCTGGACCTTACACATATTCAGGGTTCAATAGCATTTGTTTATATACAAAATGCCCATCATAGTATTATTTGTAAGTATAATAAATCAAAATAATATGTAAATGATATAATAAATAAGTATGCAGCATTTTGTAGAATGATTAAATAAAATATGTAAACCCATCTACTTAACTAATTTGTGTAACCATTGTAAAGTTGTTTTATACAACAATAATGATAAAAAATGTATTTAATGTATAATAATATGAAAAAAGATATAAGATCACCATATGCATACAAAAGCAACAGAAAATAACAGGACAAATGTTAATACTTAATGAAAGAAATTTACAATAAATATATAAAAATGTTAAATATGCTTGTTATTAAATATCACTACAAGTGATTTTATTTTCATTTGTTTCCATTTAATATGTTTTTCAGTGTTTTATAAATCATAGATTTTAAGCATTAATAAACATAGAAAAAGTTTACATTATCTAATTGTATAACCAGCTGTAAAAGCATTTGAGTATCAGTTGATTAATTTAAATTTCTGTTGAGGATTTGAAGTTGCTAAAAAAAAATTAAAAAATTAAAAAATCTTGAACACACAGGGTAGCCAAAACTTTGTAATCCGATTGAAGCTCAAAACTCCATTTTGGCTGGACACAGTAATCTACCCATAGAATCCCAGTGATTTCAAAGGCTGAGGCAGGAGGATCATAAGTTTGAGCATGGAAAACTTAGCAAGACTTTGTCTCAAAATAAAAGATAAAAAGCACTGGGGATGTAGCATAATGGTAGAACCCCCTTGGGTTCAATGCCTTAACAGCAAACACAGACACAAAAATAAAAATCTTTATGGCACATACAGCTATAACATTGAACAAGAGGTTGCTTTTGTAAAGCTCAGATTTTTTTTATTTGTTTTGCAGTATTAGGGATCGCACTCAGGGCTTTGTGCCTATAGGCAAACACTCTACCACTAATCTACACAGTCCCCCCACACCATGCAAAACTGTTGTTTGATTATTTCTTTGTTATCTATAATTGGGACAAGGTACATCACAGCATATAGGGAGAAGTCACAGAGAAAATTCACACAAAGTATTTAACATAATGATTCAGCACATAGTAAACATTTAACAAAACCCAGGTATATCTTTTTATATATAATGTATATTCTCTTAGGACATACACATGAGAATGAATCCCTTGCAAGCTTAAACTGTTTAAAATAATATTTATATGTTTAAAAAAACCCCAAAACTTTAAAAAGTTAAGAAACTTACAGAATTCATTAACGCATATGGAATTTGTAAACAAAAATAATGACCTTTTATTTTTGGCTAATCAAAATTATGAAACACTACTTACTTCAGTTTAGAGAAATACAATTTCCCTTATACCTATTTAATCTAATATCTATGTATAAAGTTAACTTCTCTTAACTGCCCCCACCCTCAAAAAATGTTTTTGTTGGAGGTTCTCTGCCTCTTCTTTCCAATGTCACAGCCTCATTCATGCAATACTGGGTTGGATCACAGAACAATTGTCCAAAAGTGTGGTGAAAACCCCCATTGGATTGTCCACATGAAGCTGGAAAAGAATGAAATAGACATGGTGTAGTAACTCGTCAGCTCCCTGGAGGCAAGGTTAGATGACCCAATACTGCCTGATCACTTGTAGTCTCTATGATTCCTAAACAAAAACAAAACGTTGTCTCAGCTGAAGTGAGAGAAATGTTTTCTGAGAAATGTTTTCATGTGTTCCTGCTCTGTGTGGTCACTGTTCACTGACCCTGCCCACAATTTTAGCATCATGGATGGCAGGCTTCCCCTCTTTATTGGTAAAATATTATAGACATCCTTGAGAAAACGGGCAGTTGAGAAGAATTATTTTTTCAGTTCTCTCTATTCAAATGGGAGGCACCTTGTATCATGATCTCCCATGCCCTGGTGTGAAACATTCCAGCTCTCTTTTTCCATTCTGATTATTTCTGTTTGTGAGAACAGTCACAGGAAAATGGTGATGACAAAGACTGGGATCAAGAGGTGTCAGTGAGGAGAAGGAAATCAACTTGTGTGCATCATTTGAGTTCCATGAAATGATGAAATAAAAAGAGAAGAACCTCAGAGATCTTCTAACCCTGAAGTTCACAACTTAAGAAAGTGAAATCCCAGAGAGATTTCTTGACCCCTGAGCTCATTCTGCAGGATCCAGCCCAAGCATCTCCTCCTTTTGGAAGCTGAGTCTACCCTCTTGTTAGCAGAGTTTGCCATGCCTTGCTGTGGACCCACCACTGGGATTAGTACATACCTCTGATAGTACCAGTGGGCACATGCATTTCTCTATTTTATTACTTTGGGCTGATGTGATTTACCTAGGAGAGGCTTTCAATTCTCTAGGGGTATATATATGCCCTTCATTTGGGAAGGATGGGGCAATCTCTAAACCTTTGAAATTGAAAACAGAAGTATATACACAAGTCTACAGTTGTCTAGTTGTATACTTGTATATACAAATTACATGTAATTTTATGGTTGTATATACATATCTATAGCTTTCTGTGACAGAATTAAAAGATTTCAATAGGTTCTTGAAGAAATAGATGATTTTTAAAAACTGAAGGATTCAGTACAATTGAGTGCTGACCCCTTGAAACAACTAAGTCTGTATCCAATTTATTTTTTTTATTTTCTTATTTTATCTCAGTATTTGCAATACAACAAATTCTGAAATTTTTATTCAGTAAGCATTTAAAATTCGGCCTATAGTTATTTGATCAATTGATGGTAAAATTTGAGTTATAGCATATTTTTTATGGAAGATATCCGCATTATATAGATTATTTGTCCTAAACCATTATTGTATAAAAACTGAAATTTAATTGACATATTTTGAACTTAAACTGTATCTGACCTCCATTATATTTATCATTTAAAACCCAAAAGTTCTTAGCAGTATTTTTAACATAGGAAGATTTGTAGCTACTGGTACAATATTTTAGAAGTTGGTATTTCAGCTAAAAAAAAAAGTCAATACAAACTGAATGTTTTGCTTTGAGTCACATCTAAATCCTATAATTTTAAGCATTTTAATCTCTAGTGAATATAATCACTTTAATTAGTATTGATTGGAAAAGTTAATTGACATGAACACAAAAATCATATATATATATATATATATATATATATATATATATATATATATATATATTTTAGGTCTGATTATAAAACAGTCTTAGAGTTATTCTCTTGCCTAAATTTATTATCTATGAAATTCCACTTCTACAACTGATTGTATGTAAAACCCCACAGTTACTGCATGCATAAACAACATCTTTTATTCTATTGTTTATCTTTTGTTAAAATATTTAGAATTTTGTGCTATGATCTTGGAGGAAATTGTTAGTCACAAAGTTTTGGCTATAAAGTTTACTGTGATTGAACTATGATTATAATGTCTTTCTGCTTAATTTTACAAGATATTTTATAAAAATTTAAATACATTATATATATATATTTTTTTCTATTATTAAGAACTTAAAAGGATGTTGTTTTTCTAAGTTTGAGATGGACCATCCCCCATCTTTTCTAGAAAGCCTAGAAACCCTTTACAAAATATTGCAATAATTTATAAGTCATGAATACAAAACTCTTTAGAACTGAATCAGATATGGGCAGTTTTCATCCTTGTTGTTTAGATTGTAATATAAATTTGTGAAGAGTCTTCTGAATAATTACATTTATGTCCACATTGCTTATAGTTACCCTAAACAGGGTATACATATAATTTATTTACGTTATTCTCAGCTAATTGAGATTTCACATAAATATGAATTTGCATCTCATCAAAGTTCTATGATGTTTGGCCTGGTGCAGTGGCCCACACCTGTAATCACAGTGGCTTGGAAAGCTGAGGCAGGAGGATTGCAAGTTCAAACCCAGCCTCAGTAAAACCAAGGTGCTAAGCAACTCAGTGAGATCCTATCTTTAAATAAAAATGCAAATAGGGTTGGGGATGTGGCTCAGTGGTCAAGTACCCTTGAGTTCAATCCCTGGTACCAAAAAAAACAAACCAAAACAAAACAAAACAAAGAACAAAACTCAATGATGTTTGAAGAAGAAATTTAAAATAAAATCTTTCCATTTGGTAAGTAAACAGGACACTCAGAAAATCTCAGTGATTTGTTCATTCTCTTTTTTTTTTAAATTTTTTATTGTTGGTTGTTCAAAACATTACAAATTTCTTGACATATCATATTCCACACTTTGATTCAAGTGGGTTATGAACTCCCACCTTCACCCCATACACAGATTGCAGAATCACATCAGTTACACATCCATTGATTTACATATTGCCATACTAGTGTCTGTTGTGCTCCGCTGCCTTTCCCATCCTCCACCATCCCCCCTCCCCACCTCTCCCCTCCCCTCCCCTCCTCTCTCTCCATCCCCTCCACTGTATAACCCTGAGGGTCTCCTTCCATTTCCATGCAGTTTCCCTTCTCTCTCCCTTTCCCTCCCACCTCTCATCCCTGTTAAATGTTAATCTTCTTCTCCTGCTCTTTGTCCCTACTCTGATCTTAGTTACTCTCCTTATATCAAAGAAGACATTTGGCATTTGTTTTTTAGGGATTGGCTAGCTTCACTTAGCATAATCTGCTCTAATGCCATCCATTTCCCTGCAAATTCTATGATTTTGTCATTTTTTAATGCAGAGTAATACTCCATTATGTATAAATGCCACATTTTTTTTTTATCCATTCGTCTATTGAAGGGCATCTAGGTTGGTTCCACAGTCTTGCTATTGTGAATTGTGCTGCTATGAACATCGATGTAGCAGTGTCCCTGTAGCATGCTCTTTTTAGGTCTTTAGGGAATAGACCGAGAAGGGGAATAGCTGGGTCAAATGGTGGCTCCATTCCCAGCTTTCCAAGAAATCTCCATACTGCTTTCCAAATTGGCTGCACCAATTTGCAGTCCCACCAGCAATGTACAAGTGTACCCTTTTCCCCACATCCTCGCCAGCACTTGTTGTTGTTTGACTTCCTAATCGCTGCCAATTTTACTGGAGTGAGATGGTATCTTAGGGTGGTTTTGATTTGCATTTCTCTGACAGCTAGAGATGGTGAGCATTTTTTCATGTACTTGTTGATTGACTGTATGTCCTCCTCTGAGAAGTGTCTGTTCAGGTCCTTGGCCCATTTGTTGATTGGGTTGTTTGTTCTCTTATTGTCTAATTTTTTGAGTTCTTTGTATACTCTGGATATTAGGGCTCTATCTGAAGTGTGAGGAGTAAAGATTTGTTCCCAGGGTGTAGGCTCCCTATTTACCTCTCTTATTGTTTCTTTTGCTGAGAAAAAACTTTTTAGTTTGAGTAAGTCCCATTTGTTGATTCTAGTTATTAACTTTTGTGCTATGGGTATCCTATTGAGGAATTTGGAGCCCGTCCCCACCGAATGTAGATCATAGCCAACTTTTTCTTCTATCAGACGGTGTGTCTCTGATTTGATATCAAGCTCCTTGATCCATTTTGAGTTAACTTTTGGGCATGGCGAGAGAAAGGGATTCAGTTTCATTTTGTTGCATATGGATTTCCAGTTTTCCCAGCACCATTTGTTGAAGATGCTATCCTTCCTCCATTGCATGCTTTTAGCCCCTTTATCAAATATAAGATAGCTGTAGTTTTGTGGATTGGTTTCTGTGTTCATTCTCTTTTGACTTGTGAATTTCAGGAGATTCTTCTTGAATCTAGGGTTTTCTAATACATTGTACTACTACAAAGGAATGAAACTAAAAACATATTCTCATATCACTTTTCTGTTAACACCCTTCAAAACCTACCTATTGGATAGATAAAGGCAAAGTTTTTATAATCTGGAAATATTTAAAAAATATGATTAAAAGTGATAACTAAAATTATCTCTCAATGGCCTTTGTTGAGATGAGAGCTGCTGCTCACTGTTAATCAAATTCACTTGAAAACAATATTTCTTTGTGGTAGTTTAAAATGTTATTCCTCATCTTTGGCATTTTGCTTGTTCATTAAAATTGTGCCACAGTGAAATAGTATTTTAATCCTGCTCAAGACATAATATGCTTTTTAAAACTAGAGAGCCATGGGCTGGGACTGTGGCTCAGTGGTAGAGTGCCCACCTAGCACATGTGAGAGACTGGGTTCCATCCTCAGCACCACATAAAAATCAATCAATAAAATAAAATTATGGTGTCCATCTACAACTAACTAATTTTTAAAAGCCTTAGGGGGCCAGATTTTTCAGTGTTTATGGATAAGTTTTAATAGTTTTCACTTTGACTGTCGTATGTACACCAATATCTATATTTTCTCTTTTTGAAATATGTTTTATTTGTTTGTTGAGCATTGTCATTTTTGTCTGCATGTCTCTTAGGCTTTCTCTGTTTCCCTGGGCTGCATTCAGTATAAAATCTTCAGATCCATCTTTCCATTCACTAATTTCTTCCCCAGGTATATCTAATCTCTGATTTAATACCTACACTAGTTTTAATGCTATTGAGTAACTTATTTTAGCTTTATTTCCACTTTGCAATTTCAAAAGTGTTTGTGCATTTTTTTTTTGTAAATTTTAATTTCCATTGTTTAAATTTTTCTTGTTCCTTTATTTGTACAAGCCTATAAGAGTTAACCATTACTGGGTTTTTTGTTTGCTTTGAGTCAGAATTTCTTTTGGCAAAAGTAATATGTTCTAGAACACTTCTTATTTGCCTCCTCTAGACATCAACATATTGCCCGTCAACAGTTGTATTGTATATTTTTCAGATTTCGCTGGTAGTGTGAACATAAATGTCCCTTCCTCCCTCCCTCTCTCTCCCTCTCTCTCTCTCTCTCTATCTCTCTCTATTTTTTTTTCCTGGCACACACACACACACACACACACACACACACACTTACTCAAAATTTGATTTCTTAAGGAAACAACTTTTAATTCATCCACATCACAGTAGAGAGAGATAGCTATCTTATCATCTGCCAAATTATTTGATAGATTGTTTGTCTGTTACACATTCCTAAAAACATGGCTCTTTGAAGCCCTCATTATTGTCTATTGCTATAATTTCCATATTTCCTGTTCTGTGGTGCATGTTGAAGTACGGGCCTCTGAATCAATCAATGGTAAACTTAACAAAGGCAATAAGATTTCAGACCACATGCTTAGCTTTCTTTCTTTCTTTTTAAAATCTATTTATTCTGCTTTATTGTAATTTCTATTTAATGTAATCATAAACCTTTTTGTGCTTTCTTTTTTTAAATTAATTTTTTTTATTTATATGTGACAGTGGAATGCATTACAATTCTTATTACACGTATAGAGCACATTTGTTCATATCTGATTGTATACAAAGTGTATTCACACCAATTTGTGTCTTCATACATGTACTTTGGATAATAATGTCCATCATATTCCACCATCATTTCTAACCCCATGCCCCCTCACTTCTCCTTCCACCCCACTGCCCTACCTAGAGTTTGTCTATAAAAGACAATAAAATCATGGCGTTTGCAGGTAAATGCATGGAGTTAGAGAAGATAATGCTAAGTGAAGTTAGCCAATCCCCCCAAAAAAACAAATGCCGAATGTTTTCTCTGATATAAGGAGGCTGATTCATAGTGGGTTAGAGAGAGGGAACATGGGAGGAATAGACATGCTTAGCTTTCTACATTTCAGTTATGTCTTTATTTCTGGTTGTTAGCAATTTATATCCCTGTTATTCCTTTAAAAATAAGCATAGGTATATATTTGACACTATTTTCGTTTCGGCCCTATTAAATTTTTTTGCTATATTTAATAGAATAAACTAAATGTTGCCTGAAATTCATGTTTCCTACTCTTTGAATCTTATGGTCAAACAAGATGATAAAGAAATCTGTTTAGACATTCAATTCAAATCCATATTTTATTTTAGACAAGTCAGTGAGCACACCTGAAACTCAAAGGCCTCTATATAAAAATGGGAACAATAATTCTTGTCCTCTATATTCATGGGTTTTTATCAGTGCAAAATGATAAACTATATGCAAAGATACTTTGCATAGTACAGAGTGTAACACAAAGAAAAAGAAATCTTGTAACTCAGTCTTTGATCATTTCATAATTAGAGACATATTGTCAAATCTTAATTTTCCTCCATATAGTTTAGAGTTTAGAGTGTTAACTTTGTCTTGAGATTAAATCTGCTTCAACATTCATATGATGCCTGACCATAATTTAATACCTTACTGTCCTTGTTTTTAAAACGGAAAAATTAAAATCACCTACCTTTTAAGGTTATTTGAGGAGTACTCATGCTAGTACACACACTCTCTTTAGAACAGCACTATCCATGCATGTAGGGCTGCTTCCCAAACAATTACAGCCCCATGATAGGGTCATGATAATTTAGAAATGGAAGACAAACACCAGATATTTTTAAAAGAGCTTGACAGCCAATAAGTGTCCATTAAATCTAAACATAAAAATGGAAATGCTTTTTTAAGTCATCTTATTTCATTTTATATGATGCCATCTTAATTTTTCATTTTGTAAAAGACTTCTGATCATTTTATACAGATAACTTGAGAAGCACTGATTCAGAGGCTGCTCCATAGAAATTGCTGTGCAACCACAATCACTTGCTATTACTATTACAAGTGAATGTAAGAATAGCTGTAGAATAGTCTCTACAATGGTATGACAAGTCCTGCTGCAGAGGTTTTGATAAAAAAGAGGGCTGAGGTGGTTCCTTTATGAGCTAGTGATTCCTGAGAATCACAACAGATCCACACCAAGGCACATTATAATGAAAATGCCCAACATACAGAATAAGGAGAGAATGTTAAAAGCCACAAGAGAAAGGAATCAGATTACATATAGGGGAAACCTAAATAGGGTAATGGCAGATTTTTCAACACAGACCCTGAAAGCTAGAAGATCCTGGAACAACATATACCAAGCTCTGAAAGAAAATGAGTGTCAACCAAGAATCTTGTACCCAGCAAAATTAAGCTTTAGATTTGAAGATGAAATAAAATCTTCCATGATAGACAAAAGTTAAAAGAATTTATAGCTAGAAAACTGACACTACAAAATGTTCTTGGAAAAATATTCCATGAAGAAGAAACAAAAAAAACAGCAATGAAAATCAGCAGAGGGAAGTAGTACCTAAAGGTAAAACTAATAAAACAAGAAAATCAAATCAAGTTAAATAACAAAAATAAACAAATATGGCTGGGAATACAAACCATGTCTCACTAGTAACCCTGAATGTTAATGGCTTAAACTCACCAATCAAAAGACATAGACTAGCAGATTGGATTTTTTTTTTTTAAAAAGACCCAACAATATGCTACTTCCAGGAGACTCGTCTGATAAATAAAGACATACACAGACTGAAGGTGAAAGGTTGGGACAAATAATACCACTCACATGGACTGCGGAAGCAAGCAGGGGTTTCCATCCTCATTTCAAATAAAGTAGACTTCAATCCAAAGTTAATCAAAAGGGCCAAAGATGGATATTACATACTGCTCAAGGGAACCATACACCAACAAGACATAACAATCATAAATATATATGCCCCAAACAATGGTGCAGCTATGTTCATCAAACAATTTCTTCTCAAGTTCAAGAGTCAAATTGATCACAACACAATAATCTTGGGTGACTTTAACACACCTCTCTCACCACTGCATAGATCTTCCAAACAAAAGTTGAATAAAGAATCTATAAAACTCAATAATACAATCAATAACTTAGACTTAACTGACACATATAGAGTATTTCAACTTACATCAAGTGGATACACTTTCTTCTCAGCAGCACATGGATCCTTCTCTACAATAGACCATATGCTATGCCACAAAGCAACTCTTAGCAAATACAAAAAAGTAGAGATACCACCATGTATTTTATCAGATCATAATGGAATGAAATTGGAAATCAATGACAAAATAAAAAATAAAAATTACTCCAACACCTGGAGTCTAAACAAAATGCTACTGAATGAACAATGGGTTGCAGAAGACATCAAAGATGAGATTAAAAAATTCTTAGAGATAAATGAGAACATAGACACAACATATTGAAATCTCCGGGACATGGTGAAAGCTGTTCTAAGAGGAAAGTTCATTGCATGGAGTTCATTCCTTAAAAGAAGAAAAAGTCAACAAATAAATGACCTTACTTTACATCTCAAAGTGCTAGAGACAGAAGAACAAATCAACAGCAAAAACATTAGAAGGTAAGAAATAATTAAAATTAGAGACGAAATCAAAAGAAACAATTGAAAAAATGATGAAACAAAAAGTTGGTTCTTTTAAAAAATAAATAAAATTTACAGACCCTTAGCTATGTTATCAAAGAGAAGAAGAGAGAAATCAAATTACCAACATACGTGATGAAAAAGGTAATATCACAACAGACACTACAGAAATACAGAGGATAATTAGAAATTATTTTGAAAACTTATGCTCCAATAAAATAGAAGATAGTGAAGGCATCGACGAATTTCTTAAGTCATACAACTTGCCCAGACTGAATCAGGAAAATATACACAATTTAAACAGACCAATATCAAGTGATAAAATAGAAGACACCATCAGAAGCCTACCAACCAAGAAAAGCCCAGGACTGGATGGTTACACAGCCTAGTTCTACAAGACATTTAAAGAACAACTAATACCAATACTCTTCAATTTATTTCAGGAAATAGAAAAAGAGGCAGCATTTCCAAACTCATTCTATGAGGCCAATATCACCCTGATCCCAAAACCAGTAAAAGACACATCAAAGAAAGAAAACTGTAGACCTATATATCTAATGAACATAGATGCAAAAATTCTCAATAAAATTCTGGCAAGTCAAATACAAAACATATCAAAAAGATCATACACCATGATGAAATGGGATTTATCCCAGTATGCAAGGTTTATTCAACATTAGGAAATTAATAAATGTAATTCATCACATCAATAGACTCAAAGATAGGAATCATATGATCATCTCAATAGACACAGAAAAAGCATTTGACAAAATACACTACTCCTTCATGTTTAAAACACTAGAAAAACTAAGGATAATAGGAAAATATCTCAACATCGTAAAGGCTATCTACACTAAGCCCTAGGCCAACATCATTCTAAATGGAAAAAAAAATTAAGGCATTCCCTCTAAAGACTGGAACAAGACAGGTATGCCCTCTTTCACCACTTCTATTTAACATAGTTCTTGAAACACTGGCCAGAGCAATTAGACAGATGAAAGAAATTAAAGGGATACATATAGGAAAAGAAGAACTTAAATTAGCACTAGTTGCTGATGATATAATTTTATACCCAGAAGATCCAAAAGCTCCACCAGAAAACTTCTAGAACTAGTAAAAGAATTCAGCAAAGTGGCAGGTTATAAAATTGACACCCATAAATCAAAGGCATTTCTGTATATCAGTTACAAATCCTCTGAGAGGGAAATGAGGAAAACTACCCCATTTACAATAGCCTCAAAAAAAAAAAAAAAATACTAGGGAATCAACGAAAGAGGTGAAAAATCCATTCAATGAAAACTACAGAATCCTAAAGAAAGAAATCAAATAAGACCTTAGAAGACTTTAGAAGTGCTGGGAAAACTGGAAATCCATATGCAACAAAATGAAATTAAACCCCTATCTTTCACCATGCACAAACCTCAACTCAAAATGGATCAAGGACTTAGGAATACAACCAGAGGCCCTGCGTCTAATAGAAGAAAAAGTAGGCCCCAATCTCCATCATGTAGGATTAGGCCCCAACTTCCTTAATAAGACTCCTATAGCACAAGAATTAAAATCAAGAATCAATAAATGGGATAGATTCAAACTAAAAAGTTTCTTCTCAGCAAAAGAAACAATTTGTGAGGTGAACAGAGAGCCTACATCTTGGAAGCAAATTTTTACCACTCACACATCAGATAGAGCACTAATCTTTAGGATATATAAAGAACTCAAAAAGCTAAACACACACACACACACACACACACACACACGCACACACAACCCAAATAACCCAATCAATAAATGGGCCAATGACATGAACAGACTCTTCTTAAAAGAGGATATTCAATCAATCAACAAATATATGAAAAAATGTTCATCATCTCCAGCAATTGGAGAAATGCAAACCACAACTACTCTAAGATTTGGTCTCAGTCCAGTCAGAATGGCAGCTATTATGAAGACAAATAATAGGTGTTTGCAAGGATGTGGAGAAAAGGCACACTCATACATTTCTGGTGGGACTGCAAATTGGTGCAGCCAATATGGAAAGCAGTATGGAGATTCCTTGGAAATCTGGGAATGGAACCACTATTTGACCCAGCTATTCCTCTCCTCAGACTATACCCAAAGGACTTAAAAATAGCATAGTACAGGGACACAGCCACACCAATGTTTATAGCAGCACAAATAATACAATTATTAAACTGTGGAGACAACCTAGATGCCCTTCAGTGGATAAATGGATAAAAAGAATGTGGCATATATACAAAATGGAATTTTACTCAGCAATAAAAGAGAATAAAATCATCTCATTTACAGGTAAATGGATGATGTTAGAGAAGATAATGTTAAGTGAAGTTACCCAATCCCAAAAAAACAAATGCCGAATGTTTTCTCTGATATAAGGAGGCTGATTTATAGTGGAGTAGGGAGGGGGAGCATGGGAAAAATAGATGAACTCTAGATAGGGCAGAGGGGTGGGAGGGGAAGGGAGGTGGCAGGGGGTTAGAACTGATGATGGAATGTGATGGACATCATTATCCAAAGTACATGTATGAAGACACGAATTGGTGTGAACATACTTTATGTACATACAGAGGTATGAATAATTGTTCTATATGTGTAATAAGAATTGTGATGCATTCCGCTGTCATGTATTTAAAAAATAAAACAATTTTTTTTTAAAAAGAAACCAAGGAAACCTGATCATCAGAAAACAATATTCTAGAAAGAAAGAAGGAAGATTCCCCTGGGACGTACTGCAAGACAGAAGACTGTAGAATGGTGTCTATAACTGCTTGAAGAAGATAATTATATTATTACACAGTGTTGTCACTGGGGGAAATTAGGTGAAATATCCAGAGGGTCTCTTTGTACTGTTTTTACAACAGCCTATAAATCTATGATTATCTTAAAATAATTTTTTTTAAATTCATAAACCAATAGGAAATCAACAAGTTTGATACATTTATGACATATTTATCATGAGATTAAAGTCACGAAATAACAGTAAGAAAAATAAAAGGAAACCCATCACTAAATATCACACAGATTTAAGACAGAAGATAATAAATTTAAAAAAGAAGAAGAAGAAAAGATGGTAGGGAATGCTCCATTGTAATACATTTGACAGTTTGGATTAAAACACAAGCTAACATAGCAAAAAAAAAAAAAAAAAAATAGCAAAAATGAACAAAATGCTGAATTCTTAATTGAAAAAATTCCACAAAGACATCTAAAGGCCCAAATTTCTCCATTGGTCAATTCTGCCAAATATTGAAGGAAAAGAAAGAGTTCAATCTTAAATTTTTCCAGAGAATAGAAAAATAAGAAATATTTGCCAACTTGTTTTATGGGTCTAGCATGACCTTAATAAAAAATCTGACAAAAATCATGTAAGAAAGAAAAATGAATTGTAGGCCAACATCTCATGAGTCTGCCTGCTACACAACCTAAATGATGCAGTAGAAAATTAAATGCAGAAGGATAAACACAACTCAAACTGAGTTGGTTTCAAGAATGAATGCTGGTTGAGCATTTGGAATCACAAATTAACAAAAAGTAAAGGATAAAGCCCATTTGCAGATATCAATAGAAATATAAAAAAAAATTTAATAAAACTTGTCACCAATGATAACATTTGTAAATAAAAAGAGAGATGTCCCTAATTACATGGTAAGGATAAAGCCAAAATGTAAAAAGTAAATAAATAAATAAACACCTGATTTAATTTATGGTTAAATAATTCTGCCAAAGTGTAGCAGGAAAAATGAATAGCACCTCCAATTAACATTTTAAAAATATCATTACCTATTCAATAAAACAAGAGGTACAAGGATCAAAAAGAATATTAACAACATTATGCATAAACAATAAACAACTTAATTGTGTGTATGAAACATCCAAAAGAGTTCTACAGATTAAAAGACAAATATAATGACTGAATACAGCATTGTTGGATATGATGTGATATATAAAATTCAGTCAAGTAAGTTTGTACTTCCTAGCAACAAATAGAAATTGAATGTTTAAAAAAAGTCATCCATAATAAAAGCAAAAATTCTACATACCTCAGACTAAATTTAACAAAACTCATTCCCTACTGAAAAATATTATTAATACTTATTTTTAAACTATCTACATAGATGGAAGCATATTTTTTAAAATATTTACATAGATTGAAGTAACTTAGTGGGAAAATTTACAGCCATAATGAATAGTAAAAAAATTTAGAGATGAACTCAGTGGATAATTAATATTTTAAAACATCAATTCTCCACAAGTTGATTTTTAGAACTAGTTGAACTCTAATTATAAACCCCAGGTAGCTATTTCTGTGGAAATTAGCAAGATAATTTCTAAAATATACAGAAATTCAAAGGTCCAAATGTATCAAATTAAATGTATAAAAAGAAAAATGTTGGAATGTATATGCTGCTCTAAAATCAAAACAGTATCAACAAAACACTAATTAAAACTACAATTTTAGCATAAATAGACAACTAGACCAAGAAAAAATAATAAAGTACCTAGAAATAGACTAAACATTTTAAAAAATTTTTAATATTGTTGTATTTTTTATACCTTTATTTTATTTATTTATATGTGGTTCTCAGGATGGAAACTAGTGCCTTACACATGCCAGGCAAGCGCTGTACCACTGAACTATAACCCCACCACCTAGACCAAACATTTTTAATTATTTTATAGCAAAGTATCATGGCTATGCAGTGGGAAAAATGTTTATGAAAAAAAATGATACACTTCTTGCACATCAAAATTAATTCAAGATATACCTTAGACTTAACCTAATTACACAGTATATAAAAGAAAACAGAGGAAAACCTTCATGATCTTGGGTTAAGAGAATACTTCTTATACATGAGCGCGCGCGCACACACACACATACACACACACACATAATTGCTAGCAATAACAAGAAAGATTGATGAATTAGATTTAATAAAATTAAAAATTTTAACTCATTGAATGACACAATTAAGGGCAATAATGCAAACCATTTTCAACCATATAACTGAAAAAGAACTGGAATTCAGAATATATAAATAATTCCTACAAATTAATTAGGCAAATATAATAAGCTTAATTACATCAATAGGCACTTCACAAATGAAGTTATACAAATGAGCAAAACAGCATAAGAAAATGTGTTCAATAGTATTTATCATTAGGGAAATGCTAACTTAAGCCACACCAAACTACTACCACTCTTCCACCTGAGTGGCTGAAATCATTTAACTCTTACATTGATACGTGTTAGAGAAGCAACGCAACAGAACCTCTTGTGCAATGTTGGTGATAGTTGAAGTGGACAAAGCCACTTAGGAAACTGCAAGGTAATATCATGTAAGCTGAGAGTATGCATTCCTCGTGGCCTGGCAGTTTCAGCCCCTGCTAAATTCATAAAAACACATGCATGTCACACCAAAATACACAATATCAATGTTCAAAGGAGATTTATTCATAATAATTCAAAACTGGAAATGGATCCAATGTCCATCATCTTTAAAGGAGCTTAATAAATTGTTCTACATTCATATAGAACAATAATGGAGAAAATTATCTAATTTTACAAAGTAACCTAATGGGAAAATTTACACTCACAATAATGAGTAAAAATAACAATAATGATGAGCTCAGTGGGTGATGCACACAGATAACACCAGCTACCAGGCAGAAGGATTGCAAGTTTGAATCCAGCCTGGGCAACTTAGCAAGACACTGTCTCAAAATAAAGTAAATATGGACTTGTAACTTAGTCATAGAGTGTTTATCTGATGTGCAGAAACCTTGGAATAAATCCCCAGTAGTCTAAAAATAAAATTAGGAGAAAACAAAAATAAACATAAAAAACTCATACCATTTCTTTTATTCATATAAAGTAGCAAAAAATGTTTTAAGGTTATCAAAATAATGATTACTTTTGGGAATTGACTTGGTATTTGGGTAGGGGCAAGGGGAATAGCTAGTTTCTTAAGAGGAAATACTATACTACATATTTGATCTTGGAGATGATTACATGCCCATAATCACTTTTTTTCTTTTACAAATTCTCCAACCTATAGAGTTAATAGCTGTACATTTTACATACAATAAACTTTAACTGAAAGGTAACAAAATAAATGTGTTTTATCATGTCTATCAATAAATATTAACACATATATGCCAAATGTTCTTGCCATTGTTCATTTAACATTAACAGTAAAGTACACTGTGACAGATATTATATTCCAAAAGATTATTGATGGACACCTGGCTTCTGCTCTTGTCCAGCTTATTGCTTAATGGAGACAAGATAAAATATGAATACAGGGGCTGGGGATGTGGCTCAAGTGGTAGCGCGATCACCTAACATGCGTGAGGCACTGGGTTCGATTCTCAGCACCACATAAAAATAAAATAAAGATATTAAATAAAGATGTTGTGTCTACCTAAAACTAAAAAATGAATATTTAAAAAAATATGAATGCAAATAACCATACAGGGCTGAAAGTGGCATGAAACATAATGGACTACAAAATGGAGCAACAGAAATCTTTAAGGAAGAGGTGGCTTTGAATTGAGCTGGACTTTTAATGCTTAGTAGAACATCAACCAGTGTATATAAAAAAAATTTTATAGTAGAAAACAAAAGAACTTTAAAAATGGTAGAAGTGTGAAAATATAAGTGGTGTGTGGGTGTGCAAACTTGTGAAACTTAAGTGATAATGTAAAATATGAACATGGTCTATGTGAAAACTTATGCATGGCTTCTCCAGTCCAGTTTGTGAATTAACTATTACTGTTAATATACCAATGAATTGAGTATCAAGAATTTGATATCTATTGGATAGTTTCTAGTAGCAAGATACAGACTAATTTCTCTAATTGCAATCGCAGGGTTTGGGCAATCATAAAGTGCACATTCATGTTTGGAAGGGAGTGGGCTTTCTAACTTGGCAAACTTGGGAATTAGTTACTTCTAACTGAAGAAATTAGAGGACAATTTTGCTGGAATGTGAGGCTTGTACCTGAGAGAAGTTGACAACAGAACTTGAATAACAGCTTGAAATTGCTTTGTGGAGATTCAGGGAGACTTGGCTGAGAATTCGATGTTTTACTGATCATTAGAATTTGTTAATGGCTTTTGAGCAGGGGGTTTGACCTAGCAAAAGCCACATCTAAGAATAATTGATCTCATATTGAATAGAATAGATCTTCTCTGAAAATGCAGTGAATAAAGTCAGGGTGTAAGTGGTGATACGGAATTTTGATATATTTATCTATTCTTATAAGTTAAGAATCCAAAGGAGATAAGTAGTCAAGGTAACCATGGCCAGGGCTCGATTTTTCAGGTGTCTTGCAGACCTGCACTCTGCCCCTGTCTTCCGGGATCTTCAGGCTTGACCTTGAAGGAGAAACCCCACCAAGTAAGGAGTCATATGGGTGCACAAGAAAACAGATTTATATGCATGCCTTGGGTCAGCCAGCAGGGGTTTTACAGTGTTTTCCAGAAACAGGCTACAACATAGGGTGCTTTCTCTGCTAAAGCTATCACAGAGGGTGTGTGTGTGTGTGCACAGGGAGAATTGTGCTGTCCTGGTAATGAGATAGGGCAGGGAGCAGAGGTGAATGAGGGAAGAACACATTGCTTTCTTATAAAAAGCTTCTTTATGCCCTCACCCAATTTTATGGCTGTGGCAAGTCTCCTGAAAATGATTTTAGGAATTGAATCCCAGGTCATCTTCTTCACAGTGATTCTTTTAAAAATTCTTGGAGGATGCTTTCTGTTCTCCTACAGTATAAGCCCCGGACAGTGGGCCAAAGTTGTTTTAAATCTCACTTGAAAGTTCTGGTTCTTTGCCTGTGAATATGTGCCAGGAGAAAGTATATTAACTTATGAGGTTGAGGCATCTCAGGGAGAACTGGAAGCAGGAATTTTTGAGAAGAGGTTTAGGGAGCAAGGTTATTAACCCTTATAACCTAGACCTTTTAGTACTACTATTGTATTTGTTGGTTGAGAGTTTTTGTTTATATATATATATATATATATATATATATACACACACACACATTATATCACTATATATATATATATATATATATATATATATATATATATATATATATATTTTTTTTTTTTTTTTTTTTTACTCCCAGCTCCTGGAATTATTGACATCTGCAGTTCACAGGAGAATCCTTCTTCTCTGCTACTGCCCTCTAGGGAAGACGGGAACCTCACCCAAGGTTCTTATACTCAGTGACTGGTAGGTAAAGGAATGTAAGGTCCAGGATCACTTGCCATAATTCAGGACAATTCTTAAGGGCCATGATAGCAACAGAGCTCCCCATGGGTTGGCTGTGGCCCCAGCAGAGGCAACATTGCAGACCAACTCCTTTGCCTAGTCCTGCTTTCTGCATCTCCCTTGACCTGCTAATCCCTGGAGAACTCCCCAGTAAAATTTCTTCATGGAAATTTCCATCTCAGCGTTTGCTTCTCAGGCACCCTGACCTGCGGTAATTAACCAGAAAAATAGGAAGTGGCTATGGAGATTTGGATAAAGAAGATAGCAAATTCTGTTTGGAGGAAATGAGACAGGAAAAGCTATATATGGAACATGTGATTTATGTTATATTCTGAAGGATATGTGAGATTGTTCATTGGAGCAAAATTATGGAAAAAGAAGTAGAAAAAGAAGTCCTTGCTGCTATATTAGAAAGAAAGAGAATTTGAAGACTTGGAGACTAGAAGGTAAGAGGACATGTCTGAAAATAAATATTCAGAGAGCCTAAAGCTTTTCATTCACAGGACATTGAAATAATTAGGATGAGGAGAATGAAGGTTTGTAAATGGAAAGCCCTGAAATTCAGGATGAGTAACACACTAATTCAGAGAGAAGAGAAGGACAACAAGGGTTCATTTGTAGAGGAGTCGCATACAGGTTCTGCTCCCAAAGAGTGAGAGCAAAAACAATGAAGTTCTCTAAATCGAAAGACGATTTTCCTAGGGTTAATGACCTTACACCACATAAACATCAGTAGGTTTCCAAATGCAATGAAGATAAATTGAATATTAAACAGGTGGAACAATATAATTCCAATATATAGAATATGTATTTTTCCTTCTGAATTTTTTTTAATTTTTATTTTTAGTTATACATGACAGTAGAATCCATTTTGATATAATTGTAAAAGCATGGAATAGATCTTATTGTAATCAGGACCCCATTCTTGTGAATGTATACTGTGTGGGATTTACTGTGATGTATTTATACAGCCAGCTGGTCTGTGATCCCTAACAGAAGGGGGCAGAGAGAGAGAAGGAGAAGGAGAAGGTGAAACAGAAGGAGAAGAAGAAGAGAGTAGGAAGGGAAAGGGAGGGAGTGAGAGTGAACATGGCAGGGAGCTCCTCTTCCTCAGCTTTTCCCTTTTCCCCTGTGCCATGTTACCTCGTGGGCCCATATATCTTCAGCCCTGATGCCTTAGTAAGTAGTCAGCAAACTGGGTGCTCTGGAATTCAAACCCACATCATAAACTTGAGATGGAAATCCATCTCTTCAGCTTACTGTCCTTTAGGCACATGACTTCTCAAACTTTCATATTCTTAATTTGTTGGAGATGGATTATGATGAAATTTTAAGAGAACATCATATGAAGTATGTTGTGTGCCAAGTGTATAATAAACACCCTGTAATGGCAGGCTTTGTTATGAGTTCTTCAACCAATGATCTAATAACCTGGGGAATAGCCTTTCACATTGGTGGACTTCAAATTTCTCATCTCAGTAGTTAGAAGCTGGCTCTTCTTCAGTTATTGCCTTCTACCCTCTCAATGTTAGGCTCCACATATGATTTTTTCCCCAAAAAAACTAAACTAAAAAACTCAAATTAGTTGATCCAAACTCAATATAAAAGATGTAATCCATGAGCTCACTTTCAAGAGAGAGGTAAAGGGACTTGAAAGAGGAGAACTAGGTGCCATTGACTTTAGTCCACGTCACAGATAAAATCTGCTTCAGAATTTTCTTGGTTAACAGCACACTGTTTTCTGAGATTCTGTGGGTACTAGATCTGCCGAATGCTTTTATTTATTTTTTCCTCCCTTACCAACTAATGTTTGTGTCCCTTGATGCTGGGTTTTGAGTTGGAGCTGTGAACTCTTCCTTTTCTTGGTATCTAGCTCCTTTCTGCAATCATTGCCATGGAGAGATGCTGGCTCAGACCTAATCCATGAATCCTGTTCCTCGGCTATGCTTACAGTATCCTCATGCAGGGGTTATGAAAAGCCAGTAGGCATCCAACCTTCCAACACATCAGCATGGCTTGGGTTCTATGGCGCCTCACAGACTGCACACAACAAGGAAGACAACAGGGGAGGACACACTGGAATTCCTTCGAGCGCAGCCGGTACAGACTCATAGGATGTGTTTCCAGACTGAAAGGGACCTGAAGGCAACCTGTTCCTAACTCCTTCAACTTCCTGTTTCATATATGCTAGGGATTAGGAGTATGTTTTAGGAAAGACATTCTACTTTGTATGATGGGGTTTCTTGATTCCTCATCAGTGCTTGGATTTCTGTTCCAGGTGTTTGTTGTTGTTGTTGGGGGGTGTGTGCACATGGGCCATTATTTACTTTTGTTTACATCACAGAGTTTCTATTAAATGAGAAGATTGCTTGGGATGTCGTAAGCCCTATGAGCTACTGAAAGCACATTAAGGAAGTGTGGATACTAATTAAATCACTACCCAATTTTTGGTTTTATCACTTATCCTCCCCTTCCCCTACTGTAGAGAGAACTCTTACCTGTTTGAAAGTCACAGAACCCAGAATCAGAAAGGGCAGGCAATTGGCTGGTTATTCTGGCAAGATTTACATGACTTTGGAAGTTACTGTCCCTCTTAAGTCATGGTTCACTCATCTGAAAAATGAGATGAATGACAAGTCTTGGTGAGCTTTGGATGGGACTTCAAAATTTTGCTCATATTTAAAAAATGTACTCATAACTTCACAATATTATCAATATATCAGAGTGTTCTGACCAAAAGTCCCTACCCTTCAGACCTCCGTCAGTAGGTATCCTTCCAAATCTGTATACATAAACAGAGAAAGAGACACATCCTCATTACTCATTGATTATTATCCTTTACTTGGCTTCCTGGCAAGTATGCAGTGGTTTATCTGGTGAGACAATTTTGTCATTAATCAATGACCAGAGCCCAAAACAATATCTTTCATCCCTTCTAGTGATAGTCTTGTGAAAGGATAGTGTGAATGCCATGAGGGATATTTTTCTATTCACAAAGGAAAAGATAAACAACTTCAGATGGGCTACTGAGTCCCATCGTTCCAGACACCACGTTGAGGAATGCTTATCACTTTAGTTGAACAAACTCCACCCAGATTTATGAGGTCAGTCTGTCCTTAGAGAAGAAATGCAAGGGATTCATGCATAGCTCTATAATTTGTCTATCTTCCTCAAGCTTATCTTTGTGCATTTGTGGACCAATTGTTGTAACTGGACTTTCTTTTTCTTACTACAACACTAGAATAGAAGATAAATATGGAGCTGGGTGTGATGGCATGAGCCTGTAATCCCAGTAACTTGGGAGGCTGAGGCAAGAAGATCGCAGATTAGAAGCACCCTCAGCAATTTGGTGAGGCCCTAGAGAACCCAGTGAGAACCTGTCTCAAACAAACAAACAAATAAAAATTTTAAATAAGGGCTGAAGATGTGGCTCAGTGGTTGAGCACTGCTGGGTTCAATCCCTGGTACAATAAATAAATAAATAAAGCAAATGAGTACTATGAATATAAACATATTGACTTTAGTTTCCAGAATGTCATCTTCTCTTCAGAGCTATCACTACTTTGTAGGTCCTGTTCATTTTCTACGTGGCAGAAGCTGGTTCTCTAGGACAAAGAACACTTTTATGGACATTTAAATACATTTAATTATAATGTTTCCCTATTTTTCTGCCTGTGGCCTGTGAATAGCTAAGCATTGTAAAGCCAGTTCCCTATTTGATGACTCTACCTCTACGCAGCATACTAGAGATACAAACAAGCTCTGCATTCAGGAGAGTGAGCTCCCTACCTACCCAGCATGATGTGGGCTCCATAGTATGGGCATTTCTGAATGCAGCAATTACTTCACAGTAGGCTCACTTATCCCTTTCAATCCTCTTGTAGAACAAGTGAGGAGTGGTTATTAGACAAAGATGCTGCTGGAGTGTGGTGACAGTAAATCTAGGCTGGGGATGTAGTAACCAGGTTATAATTTCTTTCAAGTCTGTAATGCCTCTGAGTATTCTAATACTTTTATTTCTGTGACTGACATGAACCTAACAGTGTGGTCAGTTGAGTGACATAGTTCCATTTTTTGATAAAAATGTGACATGCCCAGAGTGTTAGTGCCATCTCATAGCCAGAATGTGAAACCTGTTTTCTGTCACTCAGAAATTGCACTGTCTCTAATTCTAGATCATTTCATTCATATAGAATGCATTCCTAACTCACCTTCAGAACTCACCAAAGTTTAGGAAAAATAACAAAATAACCCCCAACCTAATGGTAGGAAAAAATCTCAGCACACTGGAGAAACAAAATGCTATTCATTCTATCACATATTATTCATCATCAACTTTGTCCAATGAGAGATTAATGAGTAACACAGTATAACATATACCCACAGTCAAATGATTTTAAGGCCTAAATATGGCCAATTATAGATAACATCATGCTAACTGAATCCAATGAGCACCTTAGGTATTGTCATAAGACATATGCCTTCTGCACATTTCAAAATCTTAGGGGTACATTGATCTGGGGCATCTCAGCAAACCCCTCCAAGGATGAATTGATGTGCCTTTTATTTATCACCATTGATGGGTATTTTTAAGTTTAAAAACCAATGAAGTCTTTTGAGCACTTCATTGGGTAACATATGAAGCTGCTAGTTTGAAGTCTAGTCTTTGTTTTGAGCAATGTGATCTAAGAGGTAGGGAGGTATGCTCTCAGAATTTCCTAGAAATACCCCATAAGAAAGACACATTGCAGACCTGTGGTGTTCAGAGTGAAGCCATGCCCTAACTAGTAGGAAACAATTCTCATTTAAATATGGTTCTGATGTGCTAGCAGAGATTGAGCACCTAACCAAAGAATATTAAAGAACTATGTGTCTTAACCTGCCCATCATGACCTTGGTGCTATTGGATCTACCAAGTCCTAACACTGAGTATGCATAGTAGCAAATCCATATATGAGATATGATCAAATCCATTGAGATATCAAATCCATTGATATGAGAGTAGTGTATTTGAGATAAGACTTGAATAGGTCTGAAGGGCATTAATAAGTATGAAAGTATGTATCTCAGACTTCATGTCACAATCTTCTTTATCACTATAGCAATTACACAATACCTAACCAGCCAGCAGCAGAAACTCACAACATTCTTCAGAGGGAGCAGCCAGCAATATGATGGTTGTCCAGTGAGCAGATACTTGTTTTTATATAATTAAATTCATACTGCATATATGGATTCTTCTCACAAAACATTTACTCATTAGTATCTTTTCCTATATGACACTGCCTCGGGGAATGGTGAAATTTTAATAATAAGGAGATTCAGCAGTAGGCCATGAACATGTATCCAACTGCACAAGAAGCAATTGGCCTGGTAGAATAATAAAACAGCTTGTTGATGGCTCAGCTAAGATGTATCTGGAGGACAACAAGATGTTTTAGAGATCTTTCCTTTAGGATATGTGTTACAGTTGGATTAGGAATGAGCCCCAAAGGCTCATTTTTGAAGACTTGGTCTCCAGTGAAGTCATGTTCAGAGATGGTTTCTTTGGGAAGCGACTGGATCATGAAGGCACTGACTTCATCAGTGGAGAGATCTGTTGATTAGTTCATCACTGACTGGGCAATTAGGAGGTGGGACCCAGTTGGAGGAAGTAGGTCACTGTGGTGTACCCTGGATTGATATATCTTGTCCCCAGCCTCTCCCCACTTCTTCCCAGGTGCCATGAAATGAGCAACTTTGCCCCATCATAATGTCTTGGTCACTTCAGGCCCAAAGCAATAGCTGACCTTGGACCCCAAACTTCTAAAACCATGAACCAAAACAAATCTTTCTTCTTTTAAATTGATTTTTTTCTCAGGTATTTTGCCACAGTGATGGACAACTGACTAACACAATGTAGTAAACAGCAAAGTGCTGCCTGATAATGAAGAGAATCTAGAATGGGTAGTGGAGGAAGAATAACTGTCAATTACAGAACAACCTCAATATCAGAAGCTGTAGCTTTTTAAATTATCAGTTGAGGCTTCTAGCAGATGACAACTAAGTAAGATAGTTTAGGTCATTCTGTATCCGAATGGATTTGGGATTTTCTTTTTTCAGAATGAATGAAATATCTTTGAAAAAAGTATCATAAATATATTTCAAAAAGCCATACAAAGTAGCAGAGGACCAGATATTTTGGATAAAAATATTTTTTAGAGAAAAAAATATGGAGCAGCATAGAGCCTACTAAGCTAGACATAAACCTCAGTATCCTTGACTACCTCATGTGTACCTTCTATTTAACATGGAGACCACTACTACTTGTTTCAGCACCCTATTTTTAAACCCATTCTGATCTCTATTCATGGCATATGTCCTTCTTTGGGCTTGGGTCAAATATCATTTTAGGGATCTGCTTCACTGAATGGCCACCAAGGGTCAGATACTGTGACTTGGAGGTTGGAAGGAATCAGACCACCCTGGGTAAACTCAGACAAATGTGAGGCAGGACATGAGAGGGAGACAGGCATATAAATCCTTCCTCCTTCTCCTTTCTGTGAACCACCTGAGATGCAATTTTCTATGTAGCCCATGAAATACAATGTTATGTGCTAGAAAACATTCCTTGCAAACCTCCAATGGTTTCTCTTCCATGCTTATAGTGAAGAAGTGACCAGCAGAATAACTCAGAGAATTGCCTTTATCTTTCCTCTTTGCAGTTCTTTCTTACTTTATTCCTGTTGCAGTTCTTTCTTACTTTATGTGCATCAGCTGAGTTAACCCTGCTCTAAAATAGTTCAGTGCTTTTTTTCTTTCCTTGAGCTTTGCTCATAGAAAACCTGGGCTAAGAGCATATCTTAGCTATTCCTATTCCAGTGTCTTGTGTAGTAGTGTGCACATTTCAGTCCTCACAAAATTTGGAAATATTAAGATAAATTGAATCTTTGAAGTAAAATAAATCTGTTCTTACCAGGGGTGTTGGCATTTGTAATTTGTTTTTTTTTTTAATGTGAGACAAAAAGTTTGTATTAGCAATAGGAGAGGAAATATTTGGAAACAAGTTCCCTTTCCTGTAGTTTAAAATCATAGTGCCTAGACCATATCTTTTTCCTGTAGCTAAAGCTGAGAATTGTTCTGGATAGCCTTGAGCAGTTAAAAGATTATTATACCAGCTCCTCTTTGGGAAAAGCACACATATGATCAAATGACTGACTCTCCTGTAAAATTCCCCCAAGACACTCCTGAAAAGTATTCTAGTTGCCACTTCTCTTGATTTATTTTTGTGCAGTGCAGATTCTAGATTATTCCTTGGGGGAAACAAAAATCAAGGTTTTATGAAACATAAAAATCTTAGAGTAAGATCCTGTGCCAATTCTTCTGTGCAAATAAATGTTCCTATATAATTAAGGATCAGAGTAAGAGCTAGCTTGAGGCTATGTTACACTGAGCCCACCATAAAGGGTGTGTCCAAGGAAGGATCTCATAGACAGGTAGGGCGAGTTGGAGACTTGTTATCTCAGGCTCAATTTCCCTCTCTAGTGGAGAGCAGTATGGGTGTCTTGCCAAAACAAGGTATGTGAGATGATTTTTTTTGAAGTTAATCTTTATCATAAAATGACAGAAATGAGCTCTTTATAATTAAGGTAAAATATGTCATAATGTTCTAAACATATCATTATAAGGATTCTATATTTTCCCATCTCATGCATGATCAGCTCTATGGAAAACTGTATCAAAGTCCTTTTTCCTATCTCATATAGTTTGGTAATTACTTCTCAAGGTATTTAGCCATCTTGGTTCACTTGTGACAGCCTAGAATACAAAAATTGTGGCATATCCTTGACTTGTTACTCATGAGTTGGGTCACTTTTCTTAATTTCAATTAATCTAGAAAACTATATGTAAGATCCCTATCAGTTTTTATATCTTGAACTTTATTTATGGTTTATTCAGTCTTCATAATGAGAATTCCTGCCTCTGTTCACAAGACATTTCGAATCATAAAATTGCTTCAAGTTCAAGTGAATTGCTTAATAATTCACTAAAGACATTGACTAGAGTCCTGTCACTCAAAGGGTGGTCAGGCCATATCACAGTCATCTGGGAGTTCATTAGAAAGAAATTCAGAATGTTTCAGAATGTTAGTAACTACCCCAGATTGACTAGCTTAGAATCTACATTTTACAAAGATTCCCCAGATGATTTTAACACACATTAAAATGTAGACTTGAGGGTAGACCCCGGGAAAATTTTCCAGGTTTGATTTCAAGATTCACTGCAAGCTTACCTTCTCTTAGTACTAGGATTAATTCACAATATTAAATATTATAAGAAGAAAATGGAATATATTTGATTCTATAAAATGTAAGAAGAAACATATCTATCCTAATTATCCTTCTTTCTCAAATCTTTGTAATTCTATTGGCTTTGTGCGTGGCAGGTTACTGGTCCTTCAAAGATACCTGCTGTTAATCCTTGGACCCGACAATCTTACCATATGTAGCAAAAGAGATCTGGTAGATAAGATTAAATTAGAATCTTGCAATGCAGATTTAATTCAGGATTGACTAGACAGGCCAGGTATAATCCCAGGGTCCTTGACAAATTGAGACATGAGGGGCACTGAGTCATAGAAAGAGACAAGATGATAGAAAGAGAGGTTGAAACGATGTCATTGCTAGAATGGGGTCAGGGACAGCAGAATGCAGGATCCTTCTACAGACTGGAAAAGTTCAGGAGTGGATTCTCTATTAGAGCCTCAGAAGCAGGGCAGCCCTAGCGAGACTTCAATTTTAGGCCTATCAGACCCATTTTGTACATCTGAACTGAAGTGCTATTTTTAGCCACTAAGTTACGGCTAATTTGCCATAGCATCAATAGGAAATTAACACAGGCCATCTTTTTCCTCCTCCTTTTCTCCTCTTTTTGGGAAGTTATAATTACATTACTACTAGGAAAACAGAAAACCCAGTAGAAGAAATGGTTGCACAGGGTGACTAGACAAATAGTAAATCTAATACAAGATTGTTTTTCTCTCCAAACATAGCAGAGAAGCCATAGAAAACTGGGAGACCATTGAATCACTAAGCTGAGACAACAGCAATTCTAGGGTACCCAAGCCATGGCTAAAGACCATAGAGGTGTCCCCACAAGGACCCAAGATCAGTGGCATAAGACTGAGAGTGAAATGTCCAGAAGGATTGGAGTCATTTTCTTCTAGCAAAATGAGGACATAGAGATAAATATTAAGTTACAGAAAAAGAAGTTGCATTTTTTAGATACCTCTAGACTGGAAAATGTGCCTAGTTGAACTATTCCTTTATCTTTCTCTCCAATTAAGTTATGGGTTTCATGACAGAAGGGGCAAGATTTAGTCTGACATGTTTCTCATAAGTTAATATTCACCAAATATTTTAAATCAATAGGTACAGTAGCTATTGAAGTTCTCACCCATAAGAGCATTCATATATTAGCTCACACCATACTTTCCATATAGAAAAAAAAAGTACTTAAAAAGCATCTCCCTGTTTTTTTTTTAATTTAAAAATTGGTTTTATACAGTGTCAGGAGGAGAGGGTATAAAACTTTGGCTGAAAATATATAAGGTAAAACATGATTTAGTATAGATTGTTACATCCTTGGACATGAATCTGAATTTTGCTGTATTAATTTAAAATCAAAGCCAACTTATATTGAAAATAATATTGTAAAATTTGGTCTGAGTCTAATGTCTGCATACAATAAAAATATGACTAGAAAATGCAGCTTCACAGAATTAGCTATTTTGGTAGAAAACAAGGCCAATAAGAAATGCCTACGGAGAGACAGTTATATGTATTTAATTTGGTAAATGCCTCCTATCTCTATCCCCAAATATTGACAGTTTGAGAAACTTTCAGGAAAAAAAAACTGATTAACCAATAGAAAGGATATAAGTTCACTGATCAATTGAAAACATGTGATTTATATTTACAGAAATCATTAATTTAGTAAATAATATATATGTGTGTGTACACACACACACACACACACACACGGACTGTGCAATTGTTAATTGATATCAACACATTTGGTAGCTAAAGAAACTGAGCCTTAAAGAGGATGCTCTGACCTGAGTGCTAAAATTAGTTCTATGTCTCCTAAATTGCAGTCCAATGATTTATTCAGAATATGACTGTTTACTTATAAAGAAGGAATAAAAATATTATAAGCTCATTTGTGTCTTAAGTAAGGCCTGTCAAGTATCTCTGTATACCTATTGTTTGGCAGGAGATTTTGTGGTTAGGAGCAAGCCTGGGCCAAGAGCCACATTGCATGGCTGGATAGAAACCTGAAAATCTTTAATTGCACCATTCTCGAAGGTAAACAATCCATTCAAGTGTGTTTAAAAATCAGGGTAAATTATGGCATCTTGATGCGGATCTGGCTATGTCTCTCTGTGGGATTTTTTTTCTTTTGTTTCTCTCTCTTCCTCCCCACCCTCCACTCCACTGCCTTTTCTAATAAAAAAGTTCCTCCACAGAGGAGATGAAGGAACTCATAGGGCCTGATTTCTGTGACTTCAGGTTATCTTCAATTGACTAGCAGTGAAAGGTCTGAGGTTCCTAACCTTCCGGAAAGTGTATCATCTGTGAGGTGAGGTTGGCAGATGGAGTTGAAATTTAAGTCATACACAGTAATTATCAATTTGGACACAGGAGACATTAAGAATAATTTTCAATTAGGTGTGGCAATACCTCACAAAGAAGGCTCAGACAGGAGGATGGTAGAGGGAGGGCCTGAATCATGTTTGAGAATGATTAAATTGAAAGAAAACTTAAATGCTGAGTTTAAGTGGGTTTTAGTGCATAAATATCACCATTAGGTGTTAGAAGGACACAATTCAACAAATCAAAAACAATCACCCCTAAAAGAAGCAAGATATCCCCCAAAAGTAATATTCAAAATAAATTATAGTTGACATTAAAAATTAAAACATAAGGGAAAAGCTAGGTAAGGTTAATCATGTTAACACATAAGCTATTGGTCATCAAAGCTATCACAAGGAGAGGGAAAGAGACAACACGAGCAAGGAGAAGGTATTTTTGTAACACATATGATTGACAGAGATCTCATGCTCAGAATATATGAAAAGCTCCCATTTATTAAAAATAAAGAGATGAAAATAAAGTAGCGAAAAGATGTAGATAAGCATTTCTTGGAGGTAGAAAAAAATTACCATAAACATATGGAGAATTGTTCAACTATATTATCAGAAAAATAGACATTAAAGTTACTCATCCAGTATTTCACATAGACCGGGTCAGTAAAATTATGCAGTGGGAATATATAACAACTTGATGAGAATCTGGAGCAATGAGAACGACTGTCCATTGCTAGTAGAAGTGTAAATTGGTGGAAATACTTTGGGAAACAATGAAATGACCAGTGGACTTGAACATGTTCATGCCACAGCACAAGCAGCTCCTGTCTTTAGGGCATTTCTTAGGTCAATTTGAAATACAGGCTCTGGATACGGAGCCTGACAGCAGAATATTCTCAGTGACAGTGGCAGTCTTAGTAAAATACTGCCAAAACTCTTACAAGACTCCTAAAGCACAAGAAATAAAATTTTAAAAATCAATAAGTGGGATGGCATCAAACTAAAAAGCTTCTTCACAGCAAAGAAACAATCAAGATTGTGGAGAGAGAGCCTACATAATGTGAAAAAATCTTTGCCACCTGCAGCTCAGACATGACATTAATTCCAGTATATACAAGACACTCAAAAAACTTAACACACACACAAATATCTATCTATCTATCTATCTATCTATCTATCTATCTATCTATCTATCATCTATCTAAAACTCAATCAATAAATGGGCAAAGGAACTAGACACTTTTCAAAAGAAGAAATTTGAATGGTCAACAAATATATGAAAAATATGTTCAACATCTCTAGTAATTAGAGAAATGCAAATCAAATTACACTGAAATTTCATTTCACTCCAGTCAGAATGGCAATTATCAAGAATGCTGTTGGTGAGAATGGAGAAAAGAGTATATTCATACGTTGTGGGTGGGACTGCAAATTAGTACAACCAAAATGGAAAGCAGGATGGAGATCCTCGAAAACTTGGAATGGAACCACCATTTGACCAAGTTATCCCACTCCTCGGTATATATCCAAAGGATTTTAAATCATCATATTACAGTGACAGCCACAGAAAGGTTTACAGCAGCTCAATTCACAATAGCTAAGCTATGGAGCCAAACTAGGTGCCCTTCAACAGATAAACTGGTAAAGAAATTGTGGCATATATACACAATGGGATATTATTTGGCCATAAAGAAAAAATATCTTATAGCATTTGCCAGTAAATAGAGGGAAATGGAGACTATCATGCTAAATGAAATAAACCAATACCCCGCCCCCTGCCAAAAAGGTCAAATGTTTTCACTGATATGTGGATTCTAACCCACATAAAAAGGAGGGATGGATAAAAGTCCAGTGGATTAGACAAAGGGAAATGAAGGGAAGGGAAAGTAGGGAGGATGGGAAAAGGAAATATGATAGAATGAATCTGACCTGACTTTTCTATGTACATATATGAATACACCACAGTGAATTTCACCCTTGTACATCCACAATAAATTAATTTAGAAAATAGTAACTATGGACAAGTGGCAGGATGATCAATAAAGGAATGGGTGCAGGGGGAGAGGAAAAGGAAGGGGAAGGAGAGGTACTGGTGTCTGAATTAAAATAATATACATTCCATAATCTTATAATTATGTCAAAATAGATCTTACTATTATGTATAACTAAAAAGAACCAATAAGATTTTTAAAAATAAAGGAAAAACATCCTAAATGCTCAGTCCAACTGAATGAGTAAATAAACTGAAGTGTTCATGATAGGGCATAGTAACCAAAGGAAGCAAGAATTCAACATATCAACAAGGGGGAATCTCAAGATGCATATATGATTACCCTGTTTACACAAAGGTCAAAACCATCCATACTTAAATAATTTATTAAGTAGAAATACACACGTAGGTGGCAAAACTATTGAGAAAAGCAAGGAAATTCAGGGTTTGTGTTACTTATTGCAGGGACGGAAAGAAATGGGTAAGGATAGGTGGATGGATACAAAACTGTTAGTTCACTATTGGCAGCCCAGGTGTTTGTTTTATTATTATTTAAAGCATTGAAATGTGTCCTATATATTACTTAATTCAGATATCTTATTTTTAATGTCAGACATATTTTCAAAAGTCAGTAAAGTGGAGAAGATAAAGAATAACACAAGTTAGGAGTTAGGAGTTAGGAGAGACAAGATAAACCAACCGAACCAAAACTATACAGGTCTTGAGGACTCAGATATGGCTGTGTCTATTCCTCTGGTAGTTGCTCTTCCTCATGGAGGTCCTCTTGGGGTCCATCCATTTTAGTGTCAAGGGTAACTATGACAAAGATTCAGACTCTCCACTCTTGTTGCTAACCAAGTTCACAGGTTAGAATAGTTGCTTTTTATGCTCGGTGTACTGTTCAGGAACAATTCTGGCTAAAACTCCTTTCTAAAAGAAATGTGGAGACCATAATTAATTTTGCCTCCTCTGATGATCCAAATTTTTGTTATACTTGTTGGGAAGATGAATTTGAATCTGTATCCAAAGCTAATAATAAACTGCATTATATTGAGTAGCTATTTAACTTACATGGACTAGATTTCTTACTTCTTAGTGGGAATAATAATTCTAAATGCACAGTGCTGTTGTCAAAAAGAACACAAAAGCACAATGTATGTGTGTGTGTGTGTGTGACTCATATGAGTGATTTTTTTACTTTAGACTTACTAACTATCACATTTTGGAAGGAGAATTTCAGTTTGCTATATGGTTTACCTAAATGTATGTGTGTATGTGTGTGTATGTGTGCTTTTGTGTAAAAGGTATACGTAGTCACAAAAAAAGTGTAACCAATATAGAGTAACAGTTTCAAATTGATCAACAGTAAGAGTTGAAACCCTGTCAATTTCTTCTACTTTGCACATTCTGCTCCATTTTTTTATGTCTCAATGTTTTTGCATCAACCTAGTTGTTTTCAGGCATCTCAGTGCTGGTAAGGACTGTAGAGCATGCTGAATCTCTTAGTTTAAAATTGCTCAGAGCTTAGTCCTCACTCTCTGTCTCTAATTCCTCTGGAGTCTATGTTTACAGTTCACGAAATTTAAGAAGTTCTTTTTGTCTTGGAAACACTCAACAGCGTGGCTGCTGCCAATTACTTATCACTGGGGAGTTTTGCTGATTTGCATCCTGCTACATGGCTCTGCTCTCTGTCCTTCTGCATTGCATTTTCATCTGTTAACAATGACCTCTGTATTCTACTTTTGAGCCAAGATGACCAGTTGAAGTTTATATCCATTTCCTTTGGCAAGATGAAAATCTAAGATATATACCCAATGCAGAGCTTCCTGGATGCAATCTGAATGCCTGTTAAAACCTGAGGATTCTACTCATAAACATTTTGTATTAATGCTAATGGAATAAGAAGCAAGTACAATTCATACAGGACCAAGGATCCCCCTTTTTTAAAAAAATAAAGAAAAGACAAATTTTGATCCAAGTCTATGAGTTATTCATCAACACTTACTCTGTGTATGCACAGGGTTTGGTTGGTACATGGTCTTTTGTAAGGCAGCTAGGTATTCAGTGATCTTTCCTTGAATGGATTAATATATTAACAAATGAGTAAACAGACAATATATCAATGACAGAGGTAACATTTTATTCATCTTTATATGACTCGACTCTGAAAACCCAATTATTAATCAAAAACATATGAGTTTCTAGGAATTCTTGTGAAGATAATCTTTAAAATAAACTTTTTATTTTGGAATAGTTTTTGATTTACAGAAAAGTTGCAAAGGTAGTCTAGCTAGTTCCTGTAAACTCTGCACCAGGGTCTCACTTTTGTTACCATCTTACATTATTCTCCTACCTTTGTGAAAATAAATGAACCAATATTGTTACTAACTAAAATTTACATCTAATTTGGATTCCCTTTGTTGGAGCTCATGTGGTCCAAGATCCTGCCAAATGGTTCCTCTTCCCAGGTGACATAGATAACTCAGTTTCCAGCCATTGGCCATACCAAGCTCTGCATTGTACTCTACTACAAGAAGATAAGACAAGTTCTGCAAAGTATGTCGAATGACAAGTACAAAGATTAACAGTCATTTCAGTATCAACTTCATCTTTATGCTTCACATTTATTCAAAATGTTTATTAACTCTATTGAATGTCAGTGGTAATAGTAGCAGAGAATTTGGAAACTGAGGAACCTAAGGTTAAAATCGTTTGTCTGTTTTATCATAACTAGAAAAGAGCCAACTAAAATCCAAATCTAAAACTTTTGACAATACTCTGATATATAGAAAGCACAGATATCTCCTGTCTTTACTTACTGCTTTTCATTTACATTGACCCAAACAGAGGAAATCAAAGGTTTGCAAGTACCAACAACCTTTTCTGTAAATAGTTTTATGTATAATAAGAATTGTAATGCATTCTGCTGTTGTGTATTTAAAAAAATAAAATAAATTAAAAAGAAAAAGAGTTTTGTAGGAAGTTTTTGAGGCTGTGCAGGTTACATGTTTAGGGTCAAGACTACTGAATTCTCTCATTGCAGAGCAAAAGCAGTCATAGAGAATACATAAATAAATGTGTACGGCTGTGTTTCCACAAAGCTTTATTAATAAAAGCAGGGGTGGGCTGAATTTGAAGCCAGGGCCACATTTTGCCAACTGCAGCTCTAAAAACTGAAAAAAACCTATACAATAGCCTGTGACATATTAATAGATGTAGTTGGTGACATGGCCAACTCAAAATCTATTGATTTGCTCATCCCATTTTTATTTGAAACTCACCTTTTTTTTTGTCTTTTAATCCTTACTTCATCATAAAAATAATTGCTTGGCTTTTTAAATCTCCTAACGATATTCTATATCTCATTGTAGCTTATAGTTACTTCTGACCTACCAGGATTGTTCACCTTACTCTAAAAATAAAAAGAAAAGAAAAGAAGAAAGTATGCAGATCAAAGTAGTTTGATGCCATACTTAAGGACACAGGAAATTGAACTAAGACAAATGTAAGACCAGTGAGGCAGTGCTAGTTAAAGCTGTAAAGAGTTAATAAAACACATGTTGAAGATTAAAAAACAACAACAACAACAACAAAAAAAAAACAGTGGAGACTGGAGATGTAACTCAGGGTAGGGTGCTTGCTAGGTATGTGCGAGGCCCTGGGCAGTGGGGGTCATTAATCTTAATGTCTTCCCATACTGATCTGTAATGATTTTACCTACCAACGTCCTTTATGCCTTTGCTAATCTATGCCATAATTTAAAAATCACAGTAAATAACACTTTGAAAAAAGTGTTCAAATTTCCCTTTTATTTTTATCTGATTTTTAAAAGTATGTAGATAAAAATCCTGTGTGGTCCTTGTCACACACACTGTATCAACAAAGGATGGAAGAAGCCAAAACTATGTGCTATAAGGGATTTTGGAAAGGCTTTCAGGGCTATATTTGTAAAACTTGCTTTCCTCTCTTATATAATCACAATAAAGAAGTTGGATTAAAATCTTACCTATTTTCACTATTGAAGCATACTTAATTTAGATTGTTTGCAAGAATCAGCATATTTACGTGTAAATAACGTGTGTTCAAGTATTTCTATGTCTCTGAGCAAACATATAAATGTACAAAAGGACTTAAAAGGGAGCCAACTTAGTAGGGTGTAAAAACAAAGAAGACTGATAAAAATGTTCCCTCAAATAATGTGCAGTGCTCCTAACAAGCAAAATAGTCTCATAATGGTTAAGGAAATGGTCAATATTTTCTTTTAAAAGTTTCTTTGGATAATTCAGGGGTGTATATTATCTCCTCTATATATTCCAGTACTTGTTCAAACAACTGAATGGAACTTCTTTAAGACTCTGTCCCAAATTCAGCTCTAAGGGTTTGAATTAAAATTGACCTTAAGTTCTTTTAGCCCTTTCTATCAGAAAGTCTATTTCCCTAACCCTCAACTTAATGCTAGGCTTATGATACACTTGGACGAAGTGACTTTGTACCTCTGAGTAGGGCCTCAGAGGCCCTGTAGCTTCTGCATGTGAATTCTTGGAACACTGAAGCCATGTGGCCAGTGGCCAGATGAGAGGCAGCGCCAATCACCAGACATGTGAGTGAAGCCTTCTTGGATCACTGGGCTCCAGTTACACATCCAGGTGATGGCAGCCACATATATGACCCCAAGGGGACCCCAGAACAACTACCCAGCTGTGCTCAGCTTACTGAATGTGGGACAGGCTCTTAAACATGGTGTTTTAAGCCAAACATCTTGAATGGTTTGTTTGCAGCAAATGGTAACTGATAAATGGAGTTAATAGAAATTCCATGGAAAATACCTCAATGCTCACAGTTTAGCTACAAACTGATGATGGCAACTGAGCCAATTTTTTTGTTGAACTTTCTTGAGAAAAATACTAAGGACTACAAAGGGTTTGATTATTAAGTAAAAAGTATATATAATAAAACTAAAGAGCACAGTATATTGCTAGACTTTGAGACAAAAAAAACCTGATAATTGAATATTTCTCTTGAGCCCCAGATAGTTCTTTTTCTTTTTCTTCTTTCTGAAATTATTTTCTCACGTTCCCTGCTATCTATCTCTCTATCATCTATTTTTCTATCTTACCTGTTTATGTCTATCTCTAGCTCCATCTAGCTTCCTCTCTCACTTTATAAAATTCTTTCCCAGCTTGATTAACTTAGGTTCTTAGGCCTAAAAATGGCATCACTTAGTTTACAAATTCACATCTGTCTGTGTCCTTTGTCCCACTCAGCTCTCATTAAGAATTTATGGGCTCCATGATCATGATGTTAAGTGAAATAAGTCAAATGCGGAAAGACTAGTATCACAAGTTTTCCTTTCATATGTGGAACCTAGAGCAAGGGAAAAATGCAAGAACATCACAAATGTAGAAAGGAGACTTGGTATAGAGGAAATGGATTGGGGGAAGAGAAAGGGGAAAAAGGGGAGTGGAATTGATCAATGTTAAATGCATGTACAAATATGCTGCAATGAAACCCACTACACTAAAATGTGTATTGTTGCTAAACTTTGTAGAATTGATATGCACCTAAATAGGCTTCATTACAAATTTCTGGGGGAGGGAATGTGACTGCTTCTTTTGTTCTAATGTAATGGAACCAGAGAAGGAAATATGTAGTATAAGCATAGTTGCTAATCCCCTTCCCCTGTCCCACATGAACATCCTATGTTGAATGGACACCCTTCTCAGAGAAAGTGACAATGTTTTATAGGCTGAGCACATAATGCACATTTGTATCTCCTCAGTCTACCATGTTAGTTATCATATTTTTTCTCATGGTCAATTTCAACCTTGAGGCTTGTTTCTCCTTCCATGAGTGTTAAACTGCTCAGGTGCATAATGGGGAGTGGTTCTTGATTTCTCACTAATTGCTACTTTCTCTAGCTAATACACCCCTGGTGAGTCCTCTCATGGTCTGGGAGATGTGACGAAACTATTTACTCTCTCACAATACTCCAGAAGCTTTATGCAAAGGGATGATGAATACAAGAAAAAGCACTATTTTTAAAAAAATAAAAAATAAGCATTCAATTTGGTGATCTTAATCCATTTCCCTGAATATATACACTCCCCGGAATATATAATTGTATTTTTGTGTCTCAGCTTAGATATTTGAGAAATTTTCTTCAAAGAAATATAAAGAAATTGATTATGTATTTAGAATAGGAAAATAAACCAGAAATTTTGCTTGAAGGTTGAATATTAAGGACTCACTGTTTTAAAAGATCTACTTGGACAATTTACAGAAATGCTTACATAAAGATGTTTCTTGATTGCAGTCTGGCTGTCTCTCACTGCCCTTAAAACACTCTTCAACTCCCAGAAGTTCTCTATAAGGAAAGGGCCTTGAAGATAAAACTTCAGTTTTAATGGGATATATAATCCTCAGTGTTTCCTAGCCATACCTCTTAAACTATCTGTTAATTCACCTATTAATCAAATACTACACATGTATTGAAAATTTATTGTGTACCAAGAACACAAAACACAATGGTAAGTAAAGCTACAATGGTAATCAAAATAGACATAATTACTCTCATAGTGGTCTTACCTTCTAATGAAAGGGAGCATCTTCCCTTTTCTTCCAAAACACTAGTCTCCGCAGTCATGGGTGGGTATCATACCCACAGATCTTCTTATCAGTGGTCCTCGATGAGTGATCCTCCTGAAATACTTATTTAAATCACTCCAAATATTCCTTAAGACCTCCTCTGAGTCCCATTCTTGGGTGTAAAAGAATATGATAGTTTCAGAAAACCCTAAACATATGCAGTCTCTGAATTAACGATATGTGAATGGGTGACCTTCTGTTTCTGAATTTGTGTATGTTCACAGGTATGGGTGTTTGTGTGTAGGCATACTGTAAATAATACTGGGAGTTGCAAAACTGATGTTTGTTAAATGCCCAATGTGTGTGAAACAATGTACTATATGTTTATTTAAACTACACCTAATGTGGCTATTCTGATTATGTTATCAAGGTTAACCAAAGAGTAAGTAAATTTCCCTCTTTCACTTTGGCACATGAACAATGTAATTTCTATGTTGAACAGAGAAGATAACATTACAGGAATTCTTGAAGGAAAATATCTTAATAAAAATTTTAATTTAAAAGCTCTTCATTGTGAAGCAAATACAATGAAAAAATTTAAACATTAGGTACATTAAAGAGAAATACTTGCAAAAAGTATATCTTAAAAATCTGATGTCTTAAATTATTGTCAACTGTTTTTTCTAGAATAATAGGTGAAATTAAAACACCCAATCAAATGGAAAAATACAAAAAAAATAGTATCTATGAAAGAATACGCATTCAAAAGAAAAACTCTTGAAGGAAAAATTTGACTTTGTTTATTTATTGACCAGAACTAATTTGTTCATGGACTTGCACAATCCTCTCTCCTTATCTGTGGGAGGAAACTGTTATTGGCTTCTTATCAATACAATATAGTGATTTGGATAGAATGCCATGCCCTAGATTATGCTGTGATATATAGCACTCCATCTTGATAGCCAACAGGCTTTAGAGTCTTTTCTGGCTTCACACAGTTAAAGGACCATTATGGAAAAGCCCACATGCCCAGGGACTGTGAGCAACTGCTAGGAACTAAGGACAGCCTCCACCAACAACCAGCAAGAAGCTAGGGCCATCAACCCACAGCAACAACAAAACAGATGTCACCAACAACCTGTATAAACTTGGAAATGGTTCTCCCCAAATGGAAACACACCCAGCTGACACCTGGATCACAGCCTTGCTGTGAACCCAGATAAACTATGCCCCGATTCATGAAACAGGAACACTGTTGGGTAGTAAATATGTGTTGTTTTAATGCTTGTGTTTTTGGTAATTTGCTTTACACCAATAAATAAGTAACACAATTATTTACTGAGAAATTGAACAGATTTCTCTATGAGGGAAGGGCAAGTCTCCTAAAATAAAATAGGTTTTCCTAGATGATTATTTTTTTTTAATTTACATTTTCCAGCTTCATCTTTAATGGCCTGTGTAACTTGCCTGTCTTTTGACTTCCATAATGGTTTGGCAACTTAGATCCCATTTATAGATATATCCTTCAGCAACAGATTTGAGTGTCTTTGTTTTCAAAGCCAAAACTCCTGAGATCTTGAGTAATATTTGTAGGAGTATGGCTTATCTGTCAACCAAAATGTCTTTTCTCTGTTGCCATAGTTCTGTGCCAAGAAGGTGAAGTTCCCAAAACCCTCTCAGTGCTTTGACTGATTTTAATTACAGTGAAATCTATTGATATAAAGCTAAATATTATTTCCAACAGTAATAGTCTTGCCAAGTATGTACAGAAATCTCTAAGAATCTAGGGAAATGGCTTCCCAAAACAAAGCTTTTTGAGTGGACTTTTTCAAAAATCATATTTGAGAAGCATTCTTCTATTCTCCAGCCCTGTTCATTAGTTTCACTGAGTGGCACCTCGTTAACCTTCTGATATTTTTTTCCTAGTTATGAAGTTCTTCTGTGCCTTTGAGAAGATTAAGAAAATTCAGCAGCAACACCATTATCATTTGATGCTAAAACTGCACCAGAAAGATACAAAAAATAAAAATATGTTGGAGGAAATAAAACAAAACAAAAGAAAAAACAATGGTCAGAGCCATGTCCTCAGAGGCTATCTTTTCAGTCTCCTTTAGTCATTACAACACCCCCTTGGCCATGACCATGAACCAAATATCTGTCTCCCTGGTTGAAGCCACAATAACTAGTAGTCAGTCTAGAGTTTCTTTCATTCTGGTCACACAATGGAACATCTTGCAGAATGAGGGTTATAGTCTGCTCCAATATGCTATGAGTATTTTGTATTTTCCAGGTACAGCTATAGGAGTTGAAGATAGTTTCATGAAAGATATAACTTCCAAACTCGATTTCAAGTAATGAGTAGAACTAGAGAGAGAAAAGTTTGGGGAGATTATGTGAAGTGAGAGTAAGTATTCTGAAAACAATGGAAGAAGAAGGGTATAGTCAAGAAGCTTAGGGTAAGATTGAGGGTTGATTGTCCAAGAACAGAGAACCCTGCCCTATACCAATGCAACACTGCAACTGCAAATATTGGAAATAAAGTGAGATTATAGTTACTTAGAGGGAACTTCCATATGAAGTAAATCTGACTTTAAATTTACCTTTTATAGGATGCATTTTATAACATTCCTGAATGATTTAAGAGTTACTCCTCCATCCTCCCATTATTACATTTTCCATAAGCTGATACAAATGCCAATTTATTTGCCATTCTCCCTTACTGGAGACAGAGATAAGATTTTTTTTTTAATTATAAAAAGGGGGTGGCTGGGGTTGTAGCTCAGTGGTAGAATGCTTGCCTCGCACACGTGAGGCCCTGAGTTTGATCCTCAGCACCACATAAAAATAAATAAAAAGAAAGATAATTAACAAGTAGGTGGGGAGGGTGGATCCAGGCAGAGAGATAACAGGAAAAGAGGAAGAAAAGAACAATTCCAAATCTACATTTCAGTTCCTGATTGACTATGGATTGCCAGGCTTTTAAGAAAGCCAATCAAGTGTCCTCATCTAAAGAAAACTAGAATTGTAACAGCTATCATTCTCAAAAGGTAGCTGTGAAGACCACGAGAAACATTGAATATGTGAGCGCTTTGTAAAATGTAAAGCTGTCCAAAAGAGACTTGCTATTTCTAGGCTCTTCAGAAAAGTGAGACAATTTTAAACAGAATGATTTAGAAAATTACATTCTGTGGGAAATATAAGTAGCTCTAGTTCTATGAATAATCATAAAAATGCTATTTGTAAGTTAAAATAATCTGGATAATGAAAACTAGAGTTGCTAAAATAAATGTTCATTTAGTGATAAATGAAAAAAACTACTGCATAGCCAAATAACAAAGTAGAAAGTCTTCAAGTTGTGAAGAAAGCTGGTAATATTATATGAACAGATTGCAAAAGACTAGTTTTGAGTGACCATGTATATTCATGTGCACATCCACGTGTGAACTCACACTTTTGTGTATATATGCAAAGACATATAAACAAATGTAACAAGATAGTAAGAGTACAGATTACTTCCCTTATTCTCTCATTTACCTTCTCTCTCTCTGGTTTTTCTTTTTCTTTCTTTCTTTCTTTTTTTTTTTTTTTTGGTACCATGGATTGAACCCAGGTGTTCTTACCCATTGATCCACATCCTCAGCCCTTTTAAATATTTATTTACAGATAGGGTGTTCCTGAGTTGCTTAGGTCCTCACTAAGTAGCTGAGGCTGGCTTTGAACTTGGGATCCTCCTGCCTCAGCCTCCTGAGCCCCTGGGATTACAGGCATGCACCACCATGCCCTACTCACTTATCTTATTTTTAATGAACAACCTATAAGTATGCACACATCCTCTCATGCACCATCAGCAGCTGTCCATTCCAAACCCACGTTCTTGCTTCAGGAGAGGCTGGGGAAGAAAAGACATCTGTGATTTGCTGCTTCTATATGGAAAGGAAACATTTTCAGAAACCAAGAGGAAGAGGATAGCCATTATGTGAATAATTAATATTCTGTGCCATAAAATATGATAATTGTGCACTAACCGTTTTAAGGAAAGAAAATACATCTAGGAGAACATATCCTAGTGGGAGAGAGATGGGAACAGCATAGTCTCCATTTCTACTTTGGATTGGCTGCCTGAGATCTCAAATTGACACTCTAGTGTTATGAAGCAGAGGAAAGAGTGTGAAAGAAGTTTTCAGACCTGACTTTCAGTGAACTCTCAGCCCTCGGAGATTGTGTGCCTAAAGTGTAGTGCTTATAGTGATTTACTTCCTAGTCAATGCAGAATGAGACTCCTTCCGCCTCGGCTATACTTTATGCTTCCATGAGCGCAGAGCCATATCACCCCGCCCACAGACAGTCAGATATGCTTTCCACATTCATCTCTTCTTGCAAAGTCAATGCCAAGTAAATGCACACATCCACTCATGCCATCACCTGCCATTGATCCCAAACCCATGGAACTAACAGAGTGTTAACCCCTTTCAAAAACTATCTGGGACAGTTAGAAAAAAAAGCAGAACTATAATGTGTTGAGTTACGTGCTATGATTTATTAACTAGTTTATACATCACCACAGCCTAGTGAGGCTGAAAAATTATAATTCCCATTGTATAGATGAGCAAAGCAGACCCAGAAAAGTCAAATAATAAGGAAATGGTTAAGAAGCATTTATACCTGGACACATCTTACCCCAAAGACATTGCTTTCGCCTCTCGCCATGCTGTTCTGTTTCTGAGATTGTTTTAAATGATAAATGATAATTCTGAATTCATAAGGGCAGGTCTTGTATGCCTTCATGCCTAAATACTGGGATGTAACAAATTAGTACTTGTTTATAGAAAGAAAGAAAGAAAGGAAGGAAGGAAGGAAGGAAGGAAGGAAGGAAGGGAGGAAGATTGATTCCAAAGTTTTCTGAACAATGTAAACACCCCTCCTCTTAGGAAAAAAAAAAGACAAAGAGAGAAAGAGAAAGGGTTGAGATAAGGAAAGAGAAAGGGAGAGACCGAGAAAAGACAGGGAGGGAGGTAGAAAAGAAGAGAAGAAGAACTGCAGAGGATATTTTAGGAGAATAATGATTCAAATATTCAGTAGAAATGGCTGGACGAGTTGAGGCTGCATTATACTCACTTCTCAACCTTTTCACACATAGATTTGATGGAGGATTCTTCCCATTTTTTAATGGAGTATACAATGGAAGGCTGGTGATTGTATTTAATTATGTTCAAAGAAAGTTACAGAATACTCAGCAGATGTTGGGCTTGCAGCTGGAATCCCATACGAAATGACACTCCACTATCTTGCCTTCCACACCGTGGTGCAAAACAGGGCCCAGTGAATGTCCAGCAGACACGTTGGCAGTGGCTGAGTGAGAAAAGATAACAAATCTTAAGGAAACATGTTGCCTATTATCACTCATAATGAGAACTGCCAGGGTGTACACTGAGCAGGCCTCTGGCTGCTGGGGGGACACAGTAGATCTTAATGTACCACACAAGGATGTCATTTGCTATCTGGAGCAACAAAAGAGAGGGAGGTCTTGGAATGAGGAAGACCTCCTTCCTTGATACTATAGGTTCCAGAAAGGACAAGTTACAAGGCTGTTTACTCCCCCAAGCCCTGCAGGCATTCAAAGGAAGTCTGTTGGCTGCAATCAGGATGCCTAGCTTTAAAAAGTCAACCCTCTCAGCAGACAGCAGGACTCCATGATGCGTGATGTGATTTGGGCATGTTTCAGATTTACCAAGGACGCAGATTCACCTAAGGAGATGACAGGGAAGAAAATCCTAATGACTTAAAATTCACAGCCTCTTCCAGGGGGTCTTCAGTGGTGCCTCCCAAGCAGAATAGCCTGTTTCATATTTTGTAGGGAGAAAAAATGATCCCAATCCTATCAAATTGGCCCATCTCAAAGGTTGCCTGGATGTGGTTCCAAACAGGTCACATTTGCTTCATCTCTCCATCTGAAGGCTTTCTTGGAGGAGAGTGCCCTTTGTATAGATCAAGTCAAAATTTCCAGAGAGTTAGTGCCCAAAAGCAACTCTCAGAGGATGAAGAACAGAGCGCATGCATGAATACCATAGCTTCTCCACTCTTGGTCGGGCAGTGGGATGGGACGTTCTGCATCTCCCAGTGAATCACATGCAAAATTAAACTCCAAACCTCGAAGTGGTCACACATGTATTTGACATCTACCAGTGGCTTCCCTCCTTTCTCTATCTCCCTTCTTCATTCCTTCACCTTGATTTCTGAAATGACATCCCAAACAAATTACTTAAATCAAAACCCTCCTCTCGGGATCCACTTTGTAGAAACCAAGTTCAGGAAGACAGACAGAAGATTTCAGAAATTCTTTCAATGTTCCCCCTTGCACACCTTTGAAGTTCCCTACTTCCCCTTTCCCTTCAATGGAATAAGCAGACAAATCTCAGGGTAATATCTGTGATTCTTCTCTTCACGGTCTTCAGCCAGCTCCCAACTGCTGTATGATCTTCATTCTACACAGCTAACCAACTCCAGAGCATTCTTTATCATTTCTACTCAGCCTTACTGTAGAGATTTCCTTCAACCTGAATTCCTTGCTTATTAAGCAGTATTTTTCTCACAGACCTTCCTCATGTGACTTTTGACTCCAGAAGGCTCTTTATACTCCTCAGTACTAGAGAGAGAGTCTCTCTCTCTAAGTCCCTACAACTTTTTTTGAGTATCTCTATTTTAAGCTTATACAGTTTTTACTACTAGACTGTGAGTAACTTCTGAGTTAGCCCAGTCTTATCTTTATGCTATTTCTATCCCAGATACTTAAGAGATATCCAATCAAACTGTAGCTTAAACAAACAAATGAATGAAGGAATGAAATATCTCAACTTCATTTTCAGACAGATATTTCAGGATTTATGCTACTTCCTTCTCCAAAGTCAGTTAAAGTGAAACAGCAGAAATTTCCTTTCCACATTATCTGGAAAAACCAACATTTTTTTTTTCTTATGAATAGGTGAAAAACAAAATATTACTATTTACCAGGTGGGATGCTTTGTTGAGAATTTGGCTTATATCAGTCTTATTTTTCCAATTATCTATTTATTCTGATTTGTTGTACATGAAAGGAGAAGGCATTTTGATTCATAATACACAAATGGAGCATAATTTTTCATTTCTCTGGTTGTACACAAAATAGAGTCACATCATTCGTGTCTTTATGCATGTACTTAGGTCTTTATATGGCTCATATTTCAAGAGTAACCTACGCTAATTAACACAAAAAAAGGGGTGATATGGAGATTGAGGTTGGTAAATGGGATCTGGTGAAATAGCAGGAAAATTTGGAATCACAGGAACTAAATTTAGTTCCTAATTTTGTCAGAGGTCTCAGTTAAGCCTTAATGTGGTTGACATATGTGGTGTCCCCCAAAAGCCCATACATGAGACAATACAAGAGTTTTCAGAAGGGAAGTGATTAAGTATGAGAGGCATAACCTAATCAGTGGGTTAATTCTTTGATGAGGATTAACTGGATGGTAACCCTAGGCAGGTCTTATGTGCCTGGTGTGGAGGAGATGGGTTGCTGGGGGCCTGCTTTTGGAGTGTAAATGCAGTGGAGATGTTTCATTCCTTTATTCATTTATTTGTTTAAGCCACAGAGTTTGATTGTATATCTCTTAAGTATCTGGGATAGAAATAGCATAAAGATCAGACTGGGCTAACTCAGAAGTTACTCACAGTCTACTAGGAATATACACTGGAGAGCAGAACTTTCTCTTTGCTTCCTGACTATCATGGACTGAGCTTCTTTCCTCTTCCATGACCTTCCACCATGATGTTCTGCCTCATCTTGGGCTCAGAGCAATAAAATCAACTGTCTATGGAGAGAACTTCTGAAACTGTGAGCTAAAATAAATGTTTCCTCTTTTAAGTTGTTTTGTTGGGTCTTCTGGTCACAGTGATGAAAAAGCTTACTAAAACAAGCCTCCTGAGATTTTGGCTTCTGTATCTACAGAAATGAGCATATTATTTAATTTGCAGGTATATTTTGAGGCTCTCTGTGAAACATTAAAGGCAAAACGCACTCTGTAAAATGTCATATTGCTATACATGTGTCTCTCCATATCATTATTTACCTATCTATAATTCTTATAATTTTAATGTTCAATATTACAAGTAACATGGGCCTTCAGAAACACGAACATCACAAAATACAACCTAGAGATAGATACAGGGCTTTTTATGAAGCCAAAAATTAGAGAAGGATTTTGCATTTGTGTTAAAGTTCAAATAAATATGTTAATTTAAAAAATTCCCTGGAGATGTGACACTTCCATTACTTGGATGCCTTCACAATTCTGATAGGGAAATTTAGAAGGTGTGTACCTAAATATGTAAAGCCATATGAGAGTATACATTTTTTTTTCTTCAAAATACGCAAAAAGAAATTGCTTTGATGACGACAGCACAAATGAGTTTTTTTTTTTTGTTCCAACAAAAGTTGATTCCAGAATTGATACTTGATATCTTCCTTACTCTCACAGAATGATTCAAGTGGTTTCCCAGGGTGTTGCACAATGCAATGCTTCTGGTTGTGATTATTTCCAGGAAGGGGGAATTGTTCCCCAAGAGAATGTGCCAGTAGTACTCTATGGCATGTGGGATTATGCAACCCCATACACTGACCAGAATGGAATATTTGTCTGCATATTCAGCAGTCAGGATTTATGGAGTGCTGTGTGTCATTTGTCTGCTTGAGGTTTAGTGATGCAATGGGATGCAGGCAAACAGAAAGGCTCTCAGGAAGATGCACGTAGGAAAGAGAGAAGCAACAGTATAGGACACGACCCCAAATGCAAAGGGTTAATGATAAAACAGAACTCAGAAAGCATTCACTATGAGATAAAGGTTGGCGGAAGTGCACACAGGCTTACTAAGAGGGTGGGAATTCAGAGCAAGTGATAGGAGTCCAGACTGCTGGTAGGTATCAGGGAATATAGGAGTGGGTAAGACTGTCTCTGGCATTAGACAGAACCAGGGCCACATCTTTAGTACATGGTAACTGGCTTGAAAATAACAAAGCTAGATCTTTGTTTTAGAAAAATGGGACCACAAACAAATTCACCAAAGAAAAAGACTGTACGTGGAACAAAACAGGGATCTGACTCTCAAAATGTCAGTTACAAATGTAGACCACATCTTAGAAATAGGGTATACCTGAGTACACAAAGATTGTATTAATTAGATCATTTCTACCTGAAGCTAGAAAAATCTCTAAGGATGGGAAGTTGGTCAAATATGTAAGTTAAGTGAATGTAGTTCTGATTTGGGAAAACAATGGTATACTAAAATCTAGGAGAACACATTGTGTTTTATTGCAGTATGATACTAACTGGTCTATCAAATTCTAGAAAATCATCACAGCATAAGGCATTTTTCTGTGTCTTCAGAATCATTTTCTCTGAGAAACCTAGTCTTCAGTGTACTGCAAACTTCTAAAATAAAAGGAGAACCTTTAATTTTTTTTTTTTTTTTTTTTTTTTTTTTTGGTAGAGTTTTGGGATTAACACTCTATCAGTGATTTTGCTGTGAAGGCTAAAGTGATGACTTGTTCAAGTTTCATGGTGGAAATTGTGCTTTTCCAAATCCATCTACATTTCAGCTGGAAAATAGCTCTGGCTGTCTCAAAACCCAAACATCTGGAAGAAGGTTTGATTTGGCCATCTCCCTGCCTCTTAGGTCTGGACCCTTTCTTAGATAGTAGATTAAAAAAGATGTTTTTGGCTGTCCAAGTTTAATATACTATTTTAACCATCAAAGCTCTGGATAAAATAGACCAAATAAGGTATAAAGACACAAAAGTCATTTTAGCTTATTTTATTTAAGCATTCTATATCCACTGCAATGGTAAGACCAATGGAATTGAGAAATTCAGTTAATAAACTGCACGATTTGTTCCGACAAATATCAATCTGACAATTCCTTTATTTGCAACCAAATGTCAGTTGGTTGTAATTAGATGACTAATTTGTTCCATGATTGGTCTAGATGGATCTCTTACCTGGATATCATGTAGACATAGGAGCTGGAAAGAAGAACTGAGCTTAACATGTTTGCATCTAATCTTGAATTTCATTCTTTTTGGGTTTATTTCCAGGGTTTTGTAGAAGGCACTGCTGGGAGAACACTCTCAGTTTGATTCTCTAGTGTCTAACTTACTCAAAACACAATCTCCTTATACTTTCTGGTCCTTGGTTTGTTTCTTCTCCTGTTGAATGTAGACTGTAATAACTAGTTGTAGGTTTGATTTAATGATTACAATATATATTTATATGAAGACAGGTCAAACAGTAGGTACTCATTATATGGCTGTGATTATTTTTTATTACCTACTATAGAGATCAGATTGGCACCAAGCAAGAGAACCATTGCCTTAAATGACATGGATTTACAATGCCCAGTCTTTGAAAATCAGTGAAAGGTCCAGGGGACAGTTGACATCAGTAAGAGTAAAATATATTCCACTGGGTACATCTGGAACTCTGTTGTGGGAAAAGCCCATTCCCTTTCTTCCTTGTGAGGACCCCACATAAATATCAGGCAAATATTATCCCACTGTCCTTTTCCTCAGCTCACATGACAGAAAATCCTTGCTAGAGGTTTCCTGATGGAGTTCCCAAATCTGTTTGCCTGTTACGTGCTGGGAAGGAGGTTTAAGTAACATTCTCATTGCCTTTGTTCCAGCCACCCTAGAGTTGGTGCTCAAAAGACTAGAATATTGATGTCCATCTCATTCCATCATCTTTTCTATATCCATTCCCCTCCCTTACCCTCCCACCCCTTTTCCCTATCTAGAGTTCATATAATACTCCCATGATTCCCTTCCCAATCCCTCTATGAATCAGCCTCAGTATATCAGAGAACACATTTGGCATTTGTTTTTTGGGGATTGGCTAACTTCACTTAGCATTATATTCTCCAACTCCATCCATTCACCTGCAAATGCCATAATTTTATTCTCTTTTATTGCTGAGCAATATTCCATTGTGTATATATACAGTTTCTTTATCTATTCATCCACTGAAGGGCATCTAATTTGGTTCCACAGTTTAGTTATTGTGAAATGTGCTGGTATAAAAATTGATGTGGCTGTGTCCCTGTAGTATGCTGTTTTTAAGTCCTTTGGGTATAGACTGAGGAGTGGGATAGCTGGGTCAAATGGTGGTTCCATTAAAAAAAAAAGACTAGAATATTAATGATAGTTTACTATCTCTCATATTCTTTACCTGCAATCAAATTTAACGATCCATCCAGTAGGATAATTTTCCCAAAATCATAGTTACTCATAGTGTAAATTATATTTCTAAACAATGATGTACATATTTTAGCTAATAAGAATATTAAATACTAATATAACAATGTATTACATATTTTATTCTATTATCATATTTTAAATTAATTAATAGGATATTCTTTCTTCTTTATAAATTATCTGAAACTCTAAATTCACGAACTCATTCAAAAATTATTCTTGAATAACAAATACCCTATAGGCACTGTGTTGTTATTATTGTTTTCTTTTCTGAGAAACAATAAAGAATAAGACAAATCCTGTCTTCATGGTGCTTAAAATTTACCAAAGGAAATAGAAACTAAACAATGTATCAACATAATATTGAGTAAAAAATGTTTTTGATTAAATGCAGGAAGTCAGAGGAAAGGAATGTTTTTCTGGTGGAGAGAGTATATTTGTTTATAGAAATATCTTGGTGACTTCTCTTGGTATGAACAGGCACACCCTCAGTGAGCCATGGTTGAATGGCTCTTGAGCCTGGTTGCATATTAGAATAACATAGGTAAATTCTTAAGAAAACAACACCAAAAAACACTAAAACTGATGCCTGAGCCACAACCCAGAACTTCTGATTTTATTGCATTGGGACTTTTTCAGGCTTACTGGGTGTTTCTAATGATTAGTGAAGAGGAAGAAATTCTGGGCAAAAACATAACAAGAGAAGGAAGCAGAAGAGACAAAAAGAGGTAGAAGACCATGTCAACAGGAAGAAGAGGGAGAGAGTGGGTTGATGCTTAGAGACATTCAGGACTAATGAGTCCATGTTCTAAGACAGGAAACTCCTCCAACTACCACCACCATCACTGCCCCCAATTCAGTAAAGTCTGTACTGCACCAACATGTATTCAGAGTTCATATTCTAAGAGCATCAAGAAGAGCAAAAATGGGTCAGAATGTATAGGTAGCAAGATGTAATAAAATAACTTATAAGCAACCATGGTGGTGCTGTGAATACAGGAATGATCAAGAAAAATCATTTTCTATTAATTGATAAAAACATTTACAATATTATGGACCTCCATGTATGAAGTGAAAATTCAACATATTCATATTTAAATATTATAGAAAATCATGATCCAATCATTCAAAAGGATAAGGTCAGGGCCAATTATATTACATTGAAATATTGAAATGTGTACAGAGGAAAGAAAAATGCTGAGTTCATGTAGCAGGGTGAGCTCAGGAACAGCTTCCTGGGGAAATAATCTGAGACTGGGCAAAAGACTTGCAGTGTGTGTGTGTGTGTGTGTGTGTGTGTGTGTGTGTGTTTAACAAGGAACTAAGTAAACCCAAAGATGGTGAAACAGAGGAGGACCCACAGAGAGATGAGACAGGAGAATTAGATAAGTCAGATAATTTGTTAGGTAGAATATATGTAGAAGTTTGGGCCTTGGGAATGCTGAAGTTTAACCAGAAAAAGAGGACAATAACAAATAACAGGCAGGGCAAAGCTAGGAGAAAATAATATGAAGATTATAAGGAGGTGCCCATGGTTTAGGTATGTACAAACCATGCCTGTGAAAGGAGGCCATCATCTTACACCACACTATTTCCCCCCTATGACTAAAGAGACTGGACTAGATTCCTCATGAAAATTCACATACAGTAAGTGGGTTGAGCATTGGTTAGTTGAAAGGATCAACTCTGGCATGTGACTGGCAGGTACAAACGTTGACTTCAAGGAACAGGTTGGGGGACTCTGAGTCACTTCTCCTACCTTTTTCTTGATCTCTCCAACTATAAAAGAGAATAATAATATAACACCTCCAAAGACTTGCAGAAAATAATTGAAGTAATATGTATATTAACTGATCATTCTAGGTCTTATAATAAAGAGTATATTAGTACACAATGATATTGTGTATCATAATACGAATTGTTATTGGTGCCTGAGGAATATTTAAGTGTTCTGTATAAAGTGAAGTGTGTTGATTAAGAAACATTGTTATGATGATAGCCAGGATCTCCCGGTTATGGGATATGGGCAGATAGAAGTTAGCACAGATTTTTCCTTAAGTATTCTCATTTATTTATTTTTTATTGATTTACTTATTAAGACATTTATTGAACTTATCTTTGGGAGACATAGTCCTATATTTGTTGAAGGGACTACTATGATGAATTATAAATTGCTACTTCTCTGAAGGCATTTGTAAACTAAAATACAAAATATAAAAATCACCAAATGATGAAGTAAAACGTTGTTAAATGCCTTAAGAAATCTAACAAGAAACAAAGCTAGATTTTACAGTAAGATAAAGAAGGTGTTTTTCAATTCTGGTAAACTAATGTTCTCTGAAAAATTTACTTCTCAGAAGGTTTTTTCCATTTTGTATACAGCTCCAATTATGGTTCCTCCAATGAGTAAATGATTGAAACAAAATTTGCCTTTGAGAACTAAGAAGTAATCCAACTTGTTTTTCTAGAGCAACGATGTGACAAGTTAGTAATGTCATAAGAGGGGTAAGTATAAAATAAGTAGAGGACAGAAAATGCCGTGGAAACTCATACACACTGTAGAAGCAGAGGTGGATCCTTAGCCTTTGTTTAAACTTTGAGTTGTTCTGATCCAAGTCTAGAAATGTGAATGGTTTACCATAGTGACATCAATCTGAGGTAAGACTTCTTAGTATAGTTGCTCCCATTGGCAAAGGCACTGTTTTTGGAGACGCACATTTGACATATGAATCATCAGACTCCCTACATCTGATTCCATGTCTGTGAAGCAAACTTCTGATTAAGATTTGGCTTCCCATGCATATCTGTCTACAGGGACTCAAGGGGCTGATTTTATAGACTTTGAGTATATCCAGTTTTCCTAAAACCATGCAGTAGCTTCTGATTATAATTTGGCACTATGTTTGTCTTGACTTCATGAAGAAAATAAGTTGGTTACATGAACAACTTAAATGTCTCTGGTTGTGCGTTAATGATTTCTCATTGCAAATTCAAAATGTGATATTTCTAAACATCAGCTTCCTATTCTTGGCCCATTTTAATTTGTCATGAGATGGTTCTGTTCTTGTATGATGACAAAATTGGATATATGAGCTGCGTCACTGAGAACCCCCCAACACATAGCTCTTTCTTGCAGGAATGATAAGCCATCATTCTGCAACTGTAACAAAACCATGATGTTGCCTATGAGAATTTCCTTTCATCTCTAACTTTAGTTTAGTTCTGTCTGCTTCAAGAACTTTTTAGTCATCCCCAAAATATTAAGAAAAAGCCATTCCATGGGTGGCATATCTATTAGAGCACAATAAATCACCTCCTAACTACAGTGGTTTAAGTAAGATTAAAAAAAAATTACTTCCCTCAGATATCGTAGATATCAGATCATATCAGGCCATATTACAATGGCAGATCAAGGATGGGGAAGCTGTTTACATTCCACGAGGCCATGCAGGTATCCAGGCCTCTGCAATACTTCTGCTGTCTTCAAAGTGTGACTTACATTTCTGAATTTGTGGGGATGTTTCTGCTGTTGCCAGAAAGTGGAAAAAGAGGAAAGAGGAAATTTGGGAAGGAACCAAAGAGTTGCGTGTCATTAAGCTAAAGATTTTGTTCCTACTTAGGACACTAAAAAGAAGTATACTTATAGCATAAGATTTATGTGAAGATTAAATGAGGTCACATATGCCCTCATTTTAGCAGAAGTACCTATCTAGTAAGTAATATGTGATTTTTTATTATTATTAAACTTCGGTGAGTTTTAAATTAGGATAATGATAATAGTTATCTCGCTAAGGTGAGACTTAAAAATGAAAATAAATATTGGGTTGTGAAGATTTATTAAGATAATGCATAGTGGCATTTATCACAATATTTGGCTATAGGAAGTAAATAAATAACCAAAATGCTAAAATTAAATAATTTCTTTTTTTAAATGTAAATTGAACTCATTTTTCCCCATAGTTTCATCAGTTGCTTCTTAATTCTATCTTTCAAGATGCATAAAACAAACCCATTCCATCTCCATGTGCCTACAATAAACTGTACATAGAAGAGTCGATAAATATTTAACAGGTCACCTAAAAATAAAATAATAACTATTAATAATCATATTTTGTTTTAGTCTTTGTTTTACATTATCTGATATATGATAGTCTAGTAAAGTTGTTTTTATTATTTGTTTGTTAGTTTGTTTTGGTGGGGTTCTGGAAATAAAACCCAAGGTCCTGTGTACACTGAACTACATCCTCAGCCTCCTTGTTTCTGTTTTTTAATAGTTTATTTTTAGAGAAGCTTTAGGTTCACAGCAAAATTGAAAAGAAGATACAGAGAGTTCCCACATATCTTCTATTCTACACATGCCTAGGTGCCCTCATTTCTAACACTTGCTATAGAACACTACATTTATTACATCTATGAACTTTTATTGACAAATCATTATATCCTGAATCTATGGTTTGCAGTAGAGTTCACTATTGCTCTTGTATTATGGGTTTGGACAAATGTATAATGACCTTGTCTCCACCATTATAGTATCACAAAATAGTTTCACTCCACTAAAAATCCTCTGTGCTCCATCTATTAAACCCTCTTTCTCTCCCAATCCTTGGCAATTACCGATCTACTTATGATTTCCATAGTTTTGCCTTTTTTTTTTCAGAATCCCCAATAGTTGAAATTATATAGTATGCACACATTCAGATTATGTTTTTTTTTTTTAACTTGGTTGTATACATTTACATTTTCTCCATCTATTTTTTATGGTTTGAGAGCTCCTTTCATTTTAGCACTGAATAATAATCTGTTGTGTGCCTATATCACAAATTATTTAGCCCTTTACCTACTAAATGATGCCTTGGGCCCTTCCACATTATGGCAATTATGAATAAAGCTTCTACAAATATCTGTGTCCAACTCCTTTGGGAATGTGCTGAGGAAGGTGATTAATGGGTTGTACATTGAGAGTATGTTTAATATAGTTGCCAAATTATCTTTCCAAAGAGGCTGCAACCATTTTGCAAGCCTACCAGCAATGAATACCCTTGTTGTCAGTGTTCTGGATTTTGGCCACTCTAATAGGTTTCTATAAGCAATATCTCACAATTGTTTTAATTTGCTTTTCCATGATAACATATGAGGCTGAGGATCTCTTCAAGTCATTTTCTTATTCATGTATCTATTGAAATTTTTGCTCCATTTTAAAATTGAGCTATTTGGCTTCTTATTGAGTTTTACAAGGTCTTTGTATATTTTGGGTATCAATTCTTTGTCAGAAATGCACGTCTTTTGAAATAGTTTCTCCCATTCTATGATGACTTTTCATTCCTTAAACAGTGTCCTTTCCAGAACAGGAATTTTTAATTTCAATGAAATCCAACTTATCAGTTCTTTCTTTCATAGATAAGGCTTGTATTTTCATGAGCAAACCTAAGATCATGCTGTGATTCCTTTTCCTACATTATATTCTGGCAGTTTTACAGTTTGAAATAGTATATATATGTCTATTATCTGTTTTGAGTTAATATTTATGGATGGTGTAATGGCTTTATCTAAATTCTTTTTTTTTTCATGTGAATGTTCAGTTGCTGTATCACTATTTGTTGAAAATGTTACCTTTTCTCCAGTGTATTTTCTTTGCTTCTTTGTTAAAGATCTGTTGATTATGTTTAGGTAGATCTGTTTATTGTCTCTCTGTTCTGTTACATTATTCCAACTGTTTATTTTTGAAACAATATTAGACTGTCACTTACTTTAGCTTTATAGTCAATCATGAAGTGAGACAGTGTCAGTTTTCTCAATTTATTTTCCTGTAACATTTTTTGACTATTCCAATCATTTACTTCTTCATATAATCTTTGGAATTAATGTACTAATATCTGAAAAATAACTTGTTGGGATTTTGATTTTGATTGCATTAAATATAAAGATAAAGTGAGAAGAACTGACTATGGAATACTGTTTATCCATGAACATTGGTTATCTCTCCATTTATTTGGCTTTTATATGATTTCTTTCATCAGAGTTTGACAGTTTTTTTATACAGATCTTGTGTCTATATTTATTTATCATTTGGGGATACATTGTTTTCAGTATCATTATAATGAGAGATTGAACCAAGATAGGAAACCAGGACTACTTGAATATTTCCTTCCAATAGACTTTTCTACAGACCAGGTTAATTTCATCTCTGTTTCAGGTAACAAAATGAAAAGGCACAAGAAACTTCAAATATTTACCTCCATTCTTTTTTCAGCAGTAAATTCTGAGTAGAATAAAACAAAACAAAACAAAAAAAAACATAAAAATAATACAAATGGATTAAGGTTATAATTTTAAGTACCAATGAGGATCAATGGAAGATATATTATTTCACATGAAATGATCTCTAGAATCTTTTAGTTCATACAAAAAAATCTTTTAGTTTCTACAGAAACATTACAGGTTGGATGCTGCAATACAGTTTCATTCAAAGTATTATCAGATGAAATTTTATTCCAAGTTATAAGATATTATACATGAGTATAGCGGGTCAGAGTTTCAGGCTTGAAAAATTTTTACAAAAGGGAATATATTACCTGGAAGTATGATGGCTTAAAAACAAAAAGCAAAATATTTTGCTGTTTTAGCAATATGTAAACAAGAACATCATATACTTCAATTTTTCCTGGAATAGAATGAACACAAATCGTGTTGTTCTCCTTCTCTATGGCAAAAACAGTTGCTGATTACCTTTGTAGGATAAAAAGCAGAAATTCACAAAACAGGCAGATCTGCTGAAAGCTCTGGATGAGAGCGTCACTCTGGGCATGAAACACACACAGGGGAATACTCTGGCACCATGACCACATGTGGTCACAATAACTACTGTGGGTGAAATCCAAACAACAAAAAAAAAGTTTTTTCAAGATGTAAAATAAAATTCTGCACTGAAATATTGTCTGGCTTGCATAAACAATTTTATTATTTGAAAAATAACAGAGCTGCATTCCTCTGAATTATGTGAAATTTTGGCCTGGTCTCTCCTTTTCTTTGAATAATTCTTAGTCTTTCCTTTATATTTAATTATTCAGTAAATTGAAGAACACAAAAAAATTAGTTTGCAACAATAAGAATATCAATATTATATAATGTATATCAATGTATATCCTCATTTTTTTACAAAAAATACAAACAGACTTATAATTCTCTCCATTCTACTTCTGAAACAACCAGAATGGCCAGATTCAATGTAGCAGAATGACAACCAAAAAAATAATGTTTTTTAGTAGAAGGTATAGTCTAGACATTAATAATACAGTAAACAACAAAATACAGAAAGATAATTTCAAAGTATTTTAAGCTATGTTGAAAAGAAAATAATGGAATGTAAATAATAAGAGTTACTCTAATTGTATTCATTTTCTATTTTTGCCAAAATAACACCAGAAATATAGTAATCTAAAGCAGTGTAAATTTATTGCCTATGCAATAAACCTACTTCTTGCTTGCTGTCTGTGTGTTCTGTTCTTCAATTCTTTGCTGAACGGATGCAATGAACCCTGTAGCCTTAGAAGGTAACAGTTATTGATGGGAGGGAATCTCAGCTCTTTGAGGTGGCCTCCAGGTCATGCCCTATGACTCCCTCCAGAGACTCTCAAAAAATGACTATTGGCTTTTTCCACATAAATAAAATCTGTATTGAAGGACTCAGGATCTTGAGCCATTGATCAGGTCAGGACCATCCAGTATAATTGTCCTTTGGATTAAGTTATAGGCAACTGATTAAGGACTTTAATTATATTGACAAACCTCTTGTGCCATATAACATGATTTTTTCATGGCAGTAATTTCCCATCATATTTAATGATACCATCCACATTCAGATGGAAGGTATTAGATTATGTCATTGTGGGTTATCTGGGAATTCTGACTACCACAGTGAGGAAATGGGACATTCACTGGTATGGTTGAAGAAGACTTCCCAGAGAAGTAGTATTTTAGTTGAAACTGGATATCTAAAGAACAGCCATTCATATTGAAATTATGGGAAAAAAAATCTAGCAGAAAAAAAAATGACAGAAAAAGGCTTCACTATAGGAACTAAATACGTACTACACAAGTGCAAAGGGTGAAGGGTACCATGAGGTGGGTATGCAAGAATTGGATCATGGTGGATCTCATTGGCCACGCAGACTTCAATTTTTAAAATAAATATTAAGAGTGCATTACATGATTCATGATAAATTCAAATTAAAAATTCAGTAGGATACATTAGAAGGGTTAAGCAGTTAAGTGTCATGATCAGATATATATCTTTATAAACTTTGGAAACATTTTAAGTTGTTTTTCATAATTTTTTTATATTTGGTTATTAAAATTTTTCACAAAAAAGAAAATAACATGAAATATAATTTTTGGCTCTTTCAGCAAAATACTTTCCTATCATTCTTGATTTCTACCATAGACTACCCTATTTTCCTCTAGGAAAATAAAGATAGAAAAGAAATACCTGAACATTTAAATTTCAATTTCAGATTAAACTGTTCCCATGGTATTTTTTTCATATTTTTAAATAGTTTTTCCAGGATGGTTGAACTTTCTAGAAAAGAGAGAAATCATAAAATATATTGCTTTATTACAAAGTAAGCTCTTATTATGTGCCTTCCAATTGGTTCTACTCATTTACACTGTTTCATCTAATTTTAAAAAATTGGAAAGTAGATATTAAACCTCCATTAGGGCCAATAAAACATTTTATCTTGCTTACTAACTTTTCAAAGTAAGAAAATGACAGCCCTGGAACTAACAAACAGATATAATTTGTTAATTTACTTTCTATCAAAAGGAGTAAAAGGAACAGGATTTGCCCTAATACCAGGGGAAAACAAAAACAGGAAGTTGGTTAAAATAAGTGAAACTACAGTATATTGAATGACGTATAATCAAAGACAATGATAACTGAAGATGGAAGACCCAGTGGTGAACCTTATGGTTGCTTCAGATTGTTGACCAGAGAGTTTCCAGGATGTAATGGGGGAGGAGGGAGTCCAGCTTGAGCTTTGTTGTGTCCCTGAGTTGTGGAGATAAAGTAGGAAGTTCAGGAAAAACAGAAAAGCTATAGTTCACTAAGCAGAATCCCAGACTGGTAACCCAAAGGGAATGTTAGAGATCTTTAAAGGGTCTCTGAGTCCCCAGCTGAATATCTGCCTATGCACATGAGAAAAGAACCCAAGGTTGAGAACCACTGAAAAAATTAGATAAAAGACTTTTCCATGGAGAAAAGTCAATCAATTGAAATTGATACAGAATGGACATGGCATAAGCAGATGATGACACTAAAATACATATTATAGCTGGGCGTGGTGATGCACACCTGTAATCCCAGTGCCTTGGGAGGCTGAGGAAGGAGGATCGCAGGCTCAAAGCCAGCCTCAGCTAAGGCGAGGAGCTAAGCAACTCAGTGAGACCCTGTCTCTAAATCAAATACAAAATAGGGCTGGGGATGTGGCTCAGTGTCTAGTGCCCTTGAGTTCAATGCCTGGTACCCAGAAATAATTTAAAAAATACATATTATAACTGTATTCTATATATTCAAGAAGCCAGAGGACATATTGAAAATATTCATAGAGACACATAGTAGACAAAAATTTCATCAAATTGAACTATTACAGATGAAAACAATAATGTTAGTCAAAGAAAATACACTGGATGGGATTAATGCATATTAGACCTTGCAGAAGAGATTAGTGAATTTGAAGGCACCAACAGAAGGATAAAACTCTAAAAAGTAAAAGATCCATTAACAAAATGTATGTTCTTTTGTTACAATAGAATTAATTTCAAATGCATAAAAAAGATACTGTAAAAAGAGACTGTAAAAATCCCTAAATAGTGGAAACACTTCCTTCTAAATGATAATCTATATGTTGAAAAGAGTTGAAAGGGGGGATTTTGAAATTCAGTATTTTGAATTGAATGTAAATGAAAACACTGATAAATCTCTAGCCAGACTGAAAGCATATAAGGGAGAAAAAAATTAACATTATGATGACAGGAGTGATATCAACACAGATTCCATGACTATAAGGGGATATTATGTATAAATTAATGCAAAGGAACTTGAATTCTTAGATGAATTGGAAAATCCTTGAAAGACAACAAATACAAAGACTTGTGAAAAGAAAACATAAAAACCTAGATAGCACTATATTTTTAAATTAAAGCTCTTATTTATTTATTTATTTCCACATCTTCATACATGTATTTTGTTCACTCAATGGTGAACTACCCAGAATGAAAATTCACTACAATAGTGAATTATAACAAATATTTAAAGAAAAAATACCATTCTCCAAAAATTTCTCCAAAAATTCTCCCCAAATCATTTTATAAAGCTTGTACTTTTTGATATCAAAATCAGAGTAATAAATCAAAAGTAGATTATAAACAATATCCTTAATTAATATATATCTCAAAATTTTTAACAAAACTTTGCTTGTGCAAAGCAAATATATATTTAAATAGACACAAACCAAAATTAAATGGTGTTATCTCAAGAATGTAAGATCAGCTTAATATGTTGACACTCAACGTTCACCAATTTAATTAACTACACAAATAAGTTTATAGATGTGATCATCTCAGTGGGTGAGGAAAAAAGTGATTTGTTAAAATCCAACATCTATTCTGAAAAAAAAATTCATCAATCAAGAAATATAAGGCAAATCCCTTAATCTAATTAAATGCCTGTGTAGAAATCATGCAGTTAACATTTCAGTTAATGGTATAGATAGATAGATAGATAGATAGATAGATAGATAGATAGATAGATAGATAAAACAAATAAGTATTTTCCCTTGCAAGTCAGGAATAAGATAGATATCCAGTTGTATCCCTACTATGCAATATGGAGAATAGGTTTCTGCCAGTGCTATAGATACAGTAAAGATAGTGTGTGGACTGTCTGTACATGCAGAGTAAAGAGGCTTAAGTCTTTCCTTCCTGAAGATCCCAGAATACATGGAAGTGTGTGCACAACCTTCATCCCCTTTGAAATGTGGAAACCCTGACCTCATCCTAGTCAGTTTTCGTGTGAATAGCCAAGGTCACCATGGAGGAGGAGGCAGGGGTCAGGGTGTACACTAGATGAGACCATGCCAGTAACAAAGCACATGCACTTTCCTGTTTCTAGCAGCATGGTAGCTGTACACCACTTAGTATTTCAAGGATAATTTATCAATTTTCTCCTGTTTTTTTTTAAAAAAAGTATTGAGGAATCAGAACAAACGCCTTCAGAAAAAAGAAGCATTTATTAAATTTATAATCTATTGCAAACATTAGTAGATAGATGTTATTCATAAAATTTTCAGTTGTGTTTCTTCATATCTACCATGTGATACAGGCATTACAATCTGCATTTTTCATTGTTTTAGCCCCAATATTACAGACAACTTAAGTGGTACACACAGGATTTGATTCTGGTCCTTTTCAATTTGATCCCCTACCTGCTCATACATAACCATCTCACTTCCATGTCAGTGTTTTCAATCAGCTCTCCCCAGCTAACTTTTAAAATATGTGTTATTACTGCTTCTAATGTAACTGTATCAAAACAGTTTTGAAGCTGAATGAATTAGATAATATATATTAAATCACATATGTTTGGGTTTTGTAATATCCTTTCATTTTTAGCCTGAAACAGAATCCTTGAAGTATAGTATTATTATATTCCCTTGCTATTACAGTACTAAAATTTCTATAAATATCCTTGGTCTGGGCTCTACCTTTAATAATGTAGGAACATGATACAGAAGATATAAGTTATAGATTGGGCATAATAATATCATAGAGCACCTCAGGTGGTCTGGTGAATCAAATACAAGATTAAGTGTCAAGAAACCGGAGTCCAACCTTTCTTGAAATGTGATGCTCATTCTCCTCTGTTTTGTTTCTTTTTCTTTTCTTCTTTTCTAACAGTATAAGCCATTTCTTCAGATGACATCCATCGCTACCCTATTGGCTATTTCCTTCACTGCCTCCCCACAAAGTCTAGCAGTCAAAACACTGTGAGCTCCTTGTCTGGTTTTGCTGCTCATTTCAATTGTCTAGAACATTTGCATTCCCATCCTGGGCCTGTCATTCAGAAGACCTTTAATTGAAAAAATAAAATGAAAAGTCAACATATATTAGTGCACATCTTTGGGAAGATGCTAAATAAGCTAAATAAATATTAGTTTTGCTCCCATTCCTTCTGCTTGAAAATTTGTTGCATAATCACTCTTGTTACTATTGTGAGATGATGGAGAAAAGAAAGGGAGAGACAACTGCCATCAGCACTGGGTTTCCTTTTGCTTCAGATTTTTCACTTGTCAGAAGAGATGTTCAAGTTTTTGAACAACATAGAAATCTACTGTTCATAGACCTGGGTGTTAGTCAGTTTTTCACCAATGTAAAAAAAAAAAAAAAAAAAAATATATATATATATATATATATATATATATATATATATATATATATATATATATATATAGTTTGCAAGCACTTTATCTCTTGTAGAACTTAAAAGACATCTTGTAAGTTTCTTTTTTTTTTTAAGAGAGAGTGAGAGAGAGGGAGAGAGAGGGAGAAAGAGAGAGAAATTTTTAATATTTATTTTTTAGTATTTGGCGGACACAACATCTTTGTTTGTATGTGGTGCTGAGGATCGAACCCGGGCTGTACACACGCAAGGCGAGCGCGCTACCGCTTGAGCCACATCCCCAGCCCCATCCTGTAAGTTTCTATTATTTAAATTTAACAGGCAAAAGATAAAAGAACTGGAGGCCAAAAAAAATTGCTCACATGAATGAAAGACAATGCTGAAATTTGAATTCAAACCTCACTGACTCCAAAAACTCTATTTTATTAATAACAGGACCTTACGCATGTTGCTTTGATCCTCAAATTCCTCTACTGTAAAAGGGAGATGAGTGATGTTCAATCATCTCATCTTCAAATATTTATCGAGCTATTATATAGGCTAGACACACACTACAGATGCAATAGTAAATTAACTGCAGAAACAATGTCTAGCCTAATAGGGTGACAAATATCAAAGTAATTGTACTAAAAGTGACTAATCAGTTCCTACGAAAAACTGATTTGAAATACTTTGGAAAATAACACATGATTCTAAGATTATACGGAAGAAGGTGGAGAGGAAGAAGTGGTTGGGGGAAATGCCCCTGAAAAATGTGCTTTGAGCACACAACTGAAGGTAGGATGAAGGCTTTTGAAGGACCTAAGTACTGTTAGTGGAGGTGCAGGTGGGTGGGAGGAGGTGATTCTTGGGACAAACTCTTTCTACCCCGTGTGATTGCTCTGTGGTTTAAAGGGAGTAGAGGCACAGCTGATGGAATGGGCTTCCTAAAGGAAAAGCTCAGTGTTCCTGGGAAGGTTAGTGGGAGCTTTGCTGGTTTCTTGTTTTAAAAGACTATAGCATTTCCCCCAAATGCTTCTTCAAGTTTTAGCATAAATTGGAATCTTTTCACAGTGTGAAACTGGGTTTTAGACTAACTTCTGTTTCAACATGTGCAGGGCTGGAGACAATTCTGTGCAGAGCTTTGCTTACCTTTGGGGTGGACATGTGCTTCAAAGCATTATGTAGGCAGTGTCTGGCTCTTTCTAAAGGAACTACCCTCAGACTGACACCATGCATTCATTGCATCAGGCATATTTTTTGGATTTCCATTTGTACATCTTGGCTCAAGAGGGGAGAGCCAGAGAAGCGAAGGCTGTCTCACAGCCTAGAGAAAAGCAGAGAATCTGATCCCTAGATGAGGAGGAGGAAGAGGAGGGGAAGGTTGTCTGTGAGTGGTGGTGGGGTGGGAAGTGTCAATGGTCCTGCAGCAAAACAAGTCCCCACAAGTAGAGTCCTGCTGGCTCTCTGGTTCTCCTTTTAGGTTTGCTTTCTAGTTAGGACTGGACTACTATCTCCTACCAAAACAGATGAGGGGCCATTTCCCTCCACCCCAAAACTGTTTTCTTCCACTCTGGATATGTGAAAACAATTGTTTACTGAATAGAGGTTTCAAATACATGTGAAAAAAAATGAACACCTCTGGCTTGATCACCTTGATGCTTTAGATGTCCACTGTTATATACGACCTGAATTGTTTAACGTCCCTATAAAAACCTTTACTTTAACCTTCTGGTTTACTTGTCCTGCAAAAATCAGCAGTGTGTAGCCTGATGGTATGCACAAGTGAGGGGCAAGGCACTACACACTACCATTCATCAGTCACAAGATGAGCCACTTATCAAACACTCAGAGCCTTGGGATCCATATCTGCAAGATGTTTTACCACAAAATTCCTGTTTAACCATAAAAATGCATTTCTTATTCAGTTTGTTTAAAACAAGCTTAAAAGAAAATGAAACATACTACTTAAATGATAATTAATATAATAAGTAAAGGCATATTTTTGGAATGAATATAGTTTCTGGGATGAGGATATGGGAAGTGACAATAAAAATAGACTAAGGTAAAATTCACTCCTGGGTTCTAGACCTCTAATAAATGTGCTCTCTAGTAACTGATCCTTGACTTTTCTGACATTGGATTTCCTTGTTTGAGAAATACTGAACTCCCATAGGGACAATGTAAAGATACTAATCAAGGTATGTTTCTGCAAAATCTGAGATTAAAGAAAAAAAACAAAACTGCTGTAGTCCTAATTTCTTCCCACAATACTCTTCTAATGAGAATGAGAAAACCCATATGGAGAAAGATAAGCATTTCCCTTAGATAACAAAGTTCTATAGTCCTGATGTGACAGAAGCACACCCTAACCCAGGGTCCAGTGACACAGCCTGAGAGTGGAAAATGGCATAAAAAAGAACTCTTACTATGGAACAAGAATATTTTCAATATGTCCATTAGGACCAAAGATGGAGACACCAGGGAGGAGCTCAGTGGAGCTCCTGGGGCTTGCAAGTTCTGTGGTCCACCCCTCCACCTTTGATTCTCCTCCTCTACCAGCTTCTCTGTCCCCCAAGCTGACTCCCTCTTCTACCTCCCTACCTGGGCCCATGACTCTCCTCATCTATTTTACCCTCACCATATTCCTCTTCTTACTGGCCTATCTTACTGAAATTTCAAAGCCCCTTATTAGAAGGAAGTAGTTGGGGGAAGGCACATAGTCATGATCAGAGCCTATGCTTAGTCCAAAAGCCATAAATCCTACTCAGTGCAGATCTGCATGGAGAAATGTCTAAAGATAAAAAGACCATTGTCAAGATCATAGATGCTAGAATTAAGCTGCTGGAATTAAGGGTCATGTGATACAATTGTGCAACTTTCTCATATCACAAGGTCATTGAAAAGACATGGTAGAAATGGGGAACAGGAACTGTAGCATTGTACCTAGCAAGCTGGTGAATTTGCATTTCTGCTCTTCGTCAGAGTAGGCAATCTTCATTCAATCACTCATTTATTTACTGATATCTTTCATTCAACAGATCCTAAGGATTATGTGCAATATGGCAAGTAATGTACCGGGAGCTTAAAAATCAAAGACCCTATGAGGGTAGTGCAGACACACTCAGTGTACCTTACATGTGCCTCTATCCCCTTCTGTCATATTTGTGGCAGACCTCATGCATTACCTTCAGAAATCATCTCAGCATAGAGTAACCAATTCCATTTTTTAGAATTGACATGATTAGTAAACACTTTGTCTAAGGTCACTGAAGAAGTATGCTGTGCTTCTACACTGAATGTGGCATTCACAGGATAGGATGCCCAGTTTCTACTACATGAGTGTGAGTATCTAGAAAGGATAACTTCTGCCATAAATCTTATTTATACTCAGTGTCCATAGTGGATTTTTGCCTTTAGTACCCTGTTTCTCACAGTTCTAGTGCTCTTCAAATTGGGATGTATGTAAATGATTATGAGAAAAGCTGCATAATTATTAAAGATTAGCTTTTTACTCCTCATGGGAAGATTGCAATCTCTTTTCGTAGCCTAATTTCTTCAGTGTTAATTTATGGAGCCCACTCTGTGTCAACCATGCCATCAAATACTACAAATACGAAGAAAAGTAGAAAACATTTTTTGCCTTGGTCTATTGGAAGAAACATATATGAAATAAATCCCAATTTCAATAAAGCAATGATAAAAGAATGTTACAAAGTTCCAGGAGAATCCAGGAGAAAAATGATCAGTTTGCCTTAGGGCATCATAAGATATGTCTGAAAGAGGGATGGGGGCATGGGAACTGTATCTGAAAGGTTAAGTGGAGTATACAGAGGCTGAGAAGATGAAATTGAGCTAATAAAAGGAAAAACCAGGAAAGCTATATGCACTGAGATTTGAAAAGGCAAAAGAAGGTTGCTAAATTAGGTTGGACCCAGGTTATAAAGAAACTCAAATTCCAGGTTCATGATTCTCTGAATGAAAGAAGAAATATTCTCCCTGACTTGCTTATTAACATTATTTCCAGATTGTGGGTTTTCTAGGCTAACTAAATATTTACAGACCTAGGAGCTATTTGATCCTGCCACTAAATGAGGCAATTCATCAACATGGGGAATCTGTCATGACATTCCAGAAGGAAAGGTAAGGGAAGGTAGGAATGGTAAAGGAGAAGGGATGAAGATAGAGAAAAGCCATAGTTAAAAGCAAAGTGGAAAATATAAAGTAAGAAATCTTTTGGGTCCACTGCCAATAAGAGTTAGGAAAGCTGATTTCTTAAGATAAACTGAAGTAAAACAAAATATAATCCACATGTTGAAACTGTATACTTACTTTGAGATAAACAAAAACATGTTTGTTGAATAGCTGCCATAATTAAAAAGAAATTAAAATTAAAAAGACAAACCATCTGGGGATAGATACACATTTAAACCCACATGTGTGTACATGCATACACACACACATGCATGCTCATGCAAATAAAGCAATTCCCAAATTTTAAGCTTTTCTTGAATTAAGTAAATTCACTTATTGCAAAAGTAACATTGTGATTCTTTCCCCTAAAGACCCCATGCTCTAGGTCCATGATGAAGTTATACAGGGTTACTCAGTATTACTCAAATATAAGAAGAACTTTCCAAATCCTGTTCTTTGCTCTTACTGTCTTCTCTGCTGTGAATATACCACCTCCTTTTTCCCCTCTGGATGACACCACTCTTCTACCCACCCTTTAATACCCAGCTCAAATGTCACTTGCTCTCAGTGGTATGCCTGGACTCCCTGGGTAGTTAATAGTGGCTTCTGAACTTTATCAATTTCTTAGGGATGCCTAACCAAGTACCTCAGACTAGATGGCTTAAAACAATGGCTCACACAGTTCTGGAGGCTGGAAGACCAAAATAAAGGTGTGAGCAGATTGTTATTTCTGGGGGCTCTGTTCCATGATACTCTCATAGCTTCTGGTGATGGATGGAAATCCTTGGCATTCCTTGAAATATAGATACATCCCTGCCTCCAACTGCACATGGTCTTTTCCTTGCCTCTGTATCTTCATATGCCCATCTTCTTATACGGAAATCAGTCATGTTGTATTATAGGAATGCACTACTCCAGCATAAATTTATTTTAATATAGTATATCACATCTGCAATGACCCTGTTTCCAAATGAATGTGCATTTTGACATAATTGGAATAAAGACTTGAACAGCACAATTGAATCAATAGCAACATGCCTGTAATATAGCTTCTGTTTTAGCAAAGAACTGTCAGATGTATGCCAATCTGTGTGCTTCATTCTGAAAGAAATCACTGAGACATGACATATCACTGGGCTGGCACATACTAGGTGTTGATAATTCAATTTAGAAAATATTAACTATAAGCTTACAAAATTTACTCAGTCTTGGAGACATATGAATATATTGTCTTTAAGACTGAAAAGAGTAAATTTTGCAAGTTTCTAGTTAATGTTTTCTCATTTGAATTGAAGATAGCCCAGAGAAAATATGGAAAAAGTATTTCTGACTTAAGCTAAAAGGAGAAGGTTAGGAAACACTTACGTCTACTCTTAAGAGAAAATTGGGACACAGGGTCACCCTAGTATTACTCACTTGCCAGATAGAGATTACTTCCCTTGCAATGGGCAATGAGATAGGAGAGAATTCTTGCCTGCAATACCCTTAGAGGAAAGGAAGCACATGTGAGAAAAGGAGACCTATGTTTGTATGAAATTCTGTCTGAATGGCTAGGTACTGCTGATACTGTCACTTCTCCTCTGTCCACCTCAATTTATCCTCCAGCAATGAGAATCAGACAAGGTGGAGTGATTTCAAAACTTAATGAAACATAAAAATTCTCTCTTCCAAGTGAAATCTTGCCAATCTATATAACAGATCCATGCAAGGCTGCCAGAGATCAGGTGAAGGAAGTGAGCCTGGAGTTCCAGAGGCCACTCCTGAAGAGTTTCCACAGTCTAGGTCTAGGGGAATCTGGAGCACAGATTTAAAATCACTTGGCTATACAAAAGTCTCCACTTGGTACGCAGTCACACAGAGGATCATTGTTATAATTTAGATATGAGGTGTCCCCCAAGAACTCATATGTGAGACAATGCAAGAAGATTCAGAGGAAGAATGATTGGCAGAGAAAAATGGTCTCTGAGCACCTCTTTATGGTATACAGTCCATTCTAAATTAAGGATGTTCATATTTGGGGGCAGGATATTGCTATTTTTAACCATACCATAACTATATAATTACAAAGGTAACTATCATGAAGGAGGGGCAGAGAATGTGGATGATACCATGTAGATTGCAGCTCATGGCCCGCAAGGAAAGTGATCTGTCCTACTCGAGTTAGCAATGTCTGAAAACAGCTTTTTCACTGTGCTTCTTTGCAAGTTTTGTTGGTGCCGTCTTTAATTGATTTTTCCCAGGTCACAACATTTTCTTGCAGGCTTCTTTTCTTTGGTGCTTGCAGATCCTTCACTGACAGAGCTTACTCTGCCTTCAACCCCTATTCGTTTTTTTCTTTTCTTTTTGGTACTAGAAAGTGAACTCAGGGGCATTCAACCACTAAGCCACATCCCCAGCCCTATTTTGTATTTTATTTAAAGCAGGGTCTCACTGAGTTGAGTTGCTTAGTGCCTCACTTTTTGCTGAGGTTGACTTTGATCCTCCTGCCTCAGCCTCCCAAGCTGCTGAGATTACAGGCATGTGCCACTGCGCCCAGCTCAACCCCTGTTCTTCTTTTCAAATAGGAGCTTATCATTCTCCAGGAAACCTCTGAGCGCCCAGTCCTATAAGGTTTACCCTCTTCCATGTGCCTTTGTGCTCCTTTGCACCTTGGATAAATACATATAATTGTACCATCACACTGAATTACAAGCTGTTTCCTCAATTGATGCTTATTTTCAGCTAGTGAACAATCTTATTTGCTTTACTCCCCAATCCTTATCATTGTAACTGGCATATCATACTTTTTGATAAATGCTTCCTGAATGAATTAGAATATTCATTTCAGTCTATTTCAAACTGTTCTTCAATTTGCATGTAATCTTCAGCATGTATCAAGATTAGAATAGGAACGATCTGAGTAGAATAGAATACTACAGTTAAATCTCTAGAGACTTTATATTCCTGATCCAACATAGTATGAAGACACAATACAGACAATGGACACTTTTTCACACTTGTCTTGGAAATTAGCCCAAGAGCCAAATGTTTTATTTTAATGGTATGGCTCTTCTCCCATTCCACAATTAGTAAACATTTCAGGTCACACATATACACAATGTTTATTTATATTTACTATGATTCCCTATGAAACTACAGATGTTTGGACCATTTAGGCATTTAAGTAATGTTTGATGAAGTAAAGAAGAAATAAGGAAACAGTTGAATAAGATGAGCTAAGATTCTGACATCCATTAGCAAGCTCTCACCAGTTTTCATCTGTCTAATTTAAAATGCAGGCAGGCCCATTCACTTGGAGAGAGGGAATGGAAACATGTGATCAAATACTTGATCTTTCCAATGACTTTGAATTAATCCTTAAAATATAATCACCTATAAGACATTTGCTACTCTGAAGTGGAATGCTGGATTCCTGCTCCAGTTCTGTCCCCATATTGCTGTCTGAAATTAATTTTTTGGCTATAGATCAAGCTTGGTCCTACCTCCATTAATGTATTTATTTGACTGTAAAAAACACAGACTAATTTTTGTGTGGGTTTAATATAGTCCAAACTGATTCTGATATGATTACACACAAAGCTGGATTAGAGTTTGTGTGCATCCCAGACAGGCTTTTAGCTCAGTTTTCTGGCAGATAGGGATTATCTCAGAGTCTCAACTTCAATTAAAAAAAAAAAAATTCTGATAAACTTCCAGAAAAATTGTTGGGGAAAACTCTTCCCTATGCTTAAAGCAATGAACCTTTGATTCTACATGTATAACCTAACTAAGTAGACACCCACTTTTTGGAAAACAGTTTCATTGAGAATTATTTGAAAGTGGAGCATATCTTTCAGGGTAGGAGTGGTGTGGGGGTCTGACTCACTACCTCAAGTAGTGTATTAAGTATTTCTCTCAGTTACATATTATACTAGCAAATTAAGCTTTCTCCAAATCCTTTCAATCCTCACTCCCTTTGTTTTTATTTCCAGCCCAATGTCAAGGTGACATGCCATGTCTCATCATACATTTAATTCAGCAGCTTAAGAATCAATCTCGTGCCATTTGCACCATCTTGGCCTCTTACCTGTTAGAGGGGCAGGCCAGGTAGAGTTCTATTCACTTTACAGATAAGGAAATGGAGACTCAGAACTTTTAGTAAAGTCTTGATAATGAAAATAGATCGAATATTATTTTGAACATTAGTGTTTGATTTCTAGTTCAAGGCTAATTGATTATATCAGTATTTAATGGCCATTGAAGAAACAGCTTTGCATAGAGGCATTACAATACCTGAATCCAAACTATATTACTAAGGCATAGTAACAAAAACAGCATGCTACTCACATAAAAACAGACATGTAGACCAATGAAACAGAATAGAAGAAAAAGAGAAAAACCCACATAGCTGTAGTCATCTGATTCTTGAAAAAGGTGCCAAAAATATATGGTGAAATATTAAATAATGGTGCTGGGAAAACTGGGTATTCATAAGTAGAAGAATGAAACTAGATCTCTATCTCTCATCCTGTACCAAAGTCAGATCAAAATGAATCATTTATACAGGTATAAGACCAGAAGTTTTACAACTGTTAGAAGAAAACATAGGGGAAATATTTCAATATATAGATTCAGGCAACAACTTCCTGAATAGGATTCTAACAGCAAATAATAGCAAGAATCAACAAGTATGATGGCATCAAATTAAAAGTTGCTGTACAACAATGTAAATAATTAACAGTATGAAGAAAGAGCCTATAGATGAAAGGCAATCTTTGTCAGCAATTCTTTCAACAGAGGATTTATACCTAGAATATATACAGAACAATAACAACAACAAAAAACCCCTCAACACCAAAAGAAAAATTATGGTCAATAAATGGGCAAATGAACTGAATAGACACTTCTCAAAAGAAGAAGAACAAATGGCTAACAATTTTATGAAAAAATGTACAACATCTTTAGCCATCTGGGAAATGGAATGAAAGCTAGCCTCATTACACTCTAGATGGCAAACATTGAGAATACAAATAATAATAAATGCTGGTAATGATGTTGGGGAAAAGGAACTCTTACACACCCTTGGTGGGGATGTAAATTAGTATAGCCCACTATGGAAATGAGAATAATGCTTCCTCAAAAAACTAAAAAGTAGAACTTCCATGTGACTCAGCATCACCAGTCCTTGGCATTTATCTGAAAGAACTGAAATCAGTCTACTTTGGAGATATATGCATATTGATATACACTGCAGTGCAATTCACAACAGCCAGATTACAGAATCAGGAATCAAGCTAGATGTCCATCAACAGATAAATGGATAAAGGAAATGTAGTATATATAAATGTAGTATTTATATACACAATGGAGTTTTATTCAATCATAGGGAAAAATGAAATTGTCATTTGTATGAAAATGGATGGGACTAGAGAACATCATGCTCAGAAAGAGAACTATCATAAGTAGTCTCTCATATGTGGAAATTCATGAGGGAAAAGAAAATGGATTTCATGAGAGTAGAAGGGAGACCCATAGGACAGAAGAAGAGGAGCAAGGGAGGGAGGAGGGGAAAGCAAGGGAAGTACTTAGGAGTAAGTTGGTCAAATTGTGTTAGATACTTGCACCAACATGCCACAATGAAACCTATCATTCTGTATAATTAATATGCACCAATGAAAAAGAAACAGATATGCGTGTGTTGGTGAATTTCAATATTTACCGAGGTTGTATTTGCAGATATTGTGCCTGGTATTGGTGTTATGGTCAAAACTAAGACATAACCTCTTCCCTAGTGATTTTATAATGGCAATGTTTACTAACTCACTTTAAAAAGCAAACTATCACAACTACCCATTGCCCTTGTATGGTGGACAAATCATTTAGTCTGAGCCTTGTGGGGAAAATGAGCCAGGAACACCCCATTCTCGCAGAAATCTGGGAAAGCCAGGCAGCAGCATCCCTCCACTGAGAAAATACCATACACCTAGCATGAGAAGAAACAAAGAGCTGAACCTACCTTGCTGTTCAAGAAAACATTCATACTTTCATCATTTGTCAGACCACCTCAGTGAAAACATTCCACTTCAAAAGACCACTTTGACACTTAATTAGTCTTATCAAAACCTGTTTTTTCTCTTCTCTTTTGTTTGCCAGATTCCTCTTGCATTACTCTCCAATGCGCGGTAGCTATTCCCTCTCAGTACTCAGATGGGAGAGAGAAAATATCATTCTTATAGCATATCTATATTTTTTTAGCAGTTCTTTATTTTTAGAGCAGTTTTAGATCCACAATAAAATTTTTAGAAAGTTCTAGTTCCCATTTCCACATACCTCACACAGTGGCCCCCACCATCAACACCAGGTAAAAGGTGGTATATGTGGTAACCATCAACAGAGCTACATATATATCACCGGAATCTATGGTTTACGTTAAGGTTCACTCTTGGTGTTATACATTCTATAGGTGTTGACAGATGTATGATGCAATGTATCCACCACTATAATATCACACAGAATAGTTCACTGATCTACACATCCCATGGTCTTCCCATCAATACCTGATTTCCCTCTAATACATGGCAATCCTTAATCTTTTTGCTGTCTCTGTAGTTCTGCTTTTTCCAGAATGTCATGTAGTTAGAATCATACAGTACACAGGATTCACACATTGTTTTCTTCCTTTAGTACTATGCATTTATTTTTCCTTCATGTTTTTTCATGGCTTGGTAGTTCATTCATTTTTAGCACTTACTATTCTAGGGTATGGATGTATCACAGTTTGTCTATTCACTGAGATGAATGAGTTCCTCTTACTACTCACCAGAATTTTGTGTCACCAATGTTTTGGATTTTTGCCATTTTAATGGGCACATATGGCTATACCATTGCTTTAATTTTTAATTATATAATGGCATATAATGTTAAGCATTTTTTTTTCATTTGTTATCTGTATTTTCAGGGGTGAGGTATCTGTGCAAATATTTCTCTCATTTATTATTTGTAGTTTTTATTTTTTATTGCTAAGAGTTACTTATATATTTGGAGCTAAAGTCCTTTATCAGATATGTCTTGTAAATATTTTCTCCTACTCTGTGCTTTGTCTTCTCATTCTCTTGAATTAGGTTTATTTTTATGTTTTTCTGCATACAGAAAAAAAAGTTTGTTTTAGTTACTTTAGATAATATAAATAATTTAGAAGTGGGTAATGATGCCTAAAATATCTTCTTAGTGACTCTTTTTATTTCTAGTCTGTGTCTAATGGAATTCTGGCTTTAAAAGAAACTAAAAATCCTATGCTTCCAGCAGGCCAAGAACATTGACATTATAGGGGATCTCCAGCTAAAAAAAGATATTATTGTAGTCATAAGTAGGGCCAGGTTGACCCCAGGGAAGTAAACTGGATAATTAGTTATTGGTTCATGTGTCTACAGGTAAGCTGGTAAAGACAATTAGATATTTCTGGCAATGAAAGCGAAAATATTATCCACAAAATATATACAAAGTCTTCAGGTGAAGATTCTATATCCTAATCTTAGAATAATTCAAGTCTTAGAGTGCCTTCATTAACCACACACTAAGAAGTTCTTTGTGTATTAATCAGCAGCAATTATTGGGTTCATGTAAACAAAGCAAGACAAATAAATCACCAAATAAATCCTACTGATCAGAAAATTGTTAAATTAATTAATGTCAAATGTTTGCCTTAGGGACAAAAACTAAACACAAGCAGAACTAATACCTACCTAGTCCTGCTCTCCTTAGGCTCAAAGCATGTGGGCACCTCACATTTCACATCCTAGGTCAGAGAAAGAGACAGGGGGATAGTTACACCCTAAAACAAAACCAAGACAAAGAAAATTAAGGAACAGAAAGTATCATTCTGTCAATCACTGGACTCCAAAAGAAATACGATGTTGAACCTTTTCCTGTTAATTTCTGTCTCCCTAATGAAAATAGCATTATACTTGTAGATATAATTTTTAAAAAATATTTTCTTTTAATTTATTGGAAGAAAATCTTTGTAAAACTTATTAACTTTTCTTCCCTTGAAATCTTGTTTGTATTAAAAGTGCCTGGCATGGCAGCTCAAATCATGTACTCACAGATATTTATTAAGTATCTTCTCCATACCACACACTGAGTGCGAATCGGTGAGAATACACTGTAGCCAAAACATGAGTCATTCCAAGTAGACAAAGATGAAAGGTGGTGGCAATCACATCACATGATCAAGGAGCCTCTGTCAGATGAAGCGAAATCTGAGCAGAGATGGAAATAAAATGAGAAAAGGAGACAAGCACAACCTGGAGAGATGTACAGCACAATGAATAGCCAAGTCCCTGAGGAGAGAGCGGGTTTGCCATGTTCAAGGAACAGGGTGGTGGGTGGCCAGTGAGGCCAGACCAGAGTGAGGGCAGAGGACAGTAACAGGAGATGAGGCCAGAGAAGCAGACCATGGCAGATCACAGGGAGCTCTGTAGGTCATGGCCAAGATTTGAGATGTTCTTCAACTGTACTAGGAAGCTGTTGGTATTCAGCAAATATTAGTAATTCATGAAAGCAATAACATCTTAGACAATTTTTTAAGACTGTTAGTGTTGATAAATATTTTTAGGAATCTAGAATTTCTTAACTCTTGTGCTATTGATATTTTGACCTGGAAAGTCTATCATGGGGACTGTCCTATGCTTTGTAAAATGTTTAACAGCTTCTCTAGCCTCTATCCACTCAGTACCAGTAGCAAACTTTCTCCCATGGCAGTAACCAAAGTGTCTCAGACAATGACAAACTCCTAATTGCCCCATTTGAGAACCATTAATCTAACCCAAACTATTTTATGTATTGCACAACTCAGTTTAGTGAAGTTAGTTAAGCCAACAAAGCTGGTTCTTTTTTTTTTTTTTTTTTTTTTTTGGTACTAGAGATTGAACTCAGGGACATTTGACCACTGAGCCACATCCCCAGCCCTATTTTGTATTTTATTTAGAGGATTTAGAGGACAGGGTCTCACTGAATTGCTTAGTGCCTCTCTTTTGCTCAGGTAGGCTTTGAGCTCACAATCCTCCTGTCTCAGCCTCTCGAGCCACTGGGATTTCAGGTGTGTGCCACCATGCTTGACAAAGCTGGTTCTAATAATAGAGGTAATTAACATATATTTATGGATAATAATACAAAATATATTACATATTGCATGTTTTAGGTATTTTATTTGTGCATATTTTATGTACACATGTTATATGTGATATAAACAATATCTATATTATAAAAATATGCATTTTATATAACATATATACTTCCATTATATATTATTATGTATACATATTATAAAATACAAAATATTGAATATATTTTACATTATATTGTGTATCATAGTTTATTCATATTATATCATATATTTTATATGTGATATAATGAAATATACCTTTGTATATTATAATTTTATAATACAATATATTATATATAACATATATTTTTACACACAAAAAAACAATCTAGTGTTTCCTTTTGATATAGTTACCTTTATTCCCATTTATAGGTAAAGAATTAACTCAGAAAGTTGAAGTGATTTGAAGTCAACTATTGGCCTTGGGTCTCCAAATCACATCTATTCCAGTAATAAGTTGTCAGCTTGGGATATGTTTGAGATAACAGTAACTTCAACAGACTGTGAAACAAAAACTTCCATAAACATTCTATCAAAATGTTATTCAGCACCATTTTAAGGCATACTGAGGATACTGGGACGGTTGGTCTGCCAAACCCACTTTCATTAGAAAGTGAAAAAAGAGTTTGAAAGTTAAAGGAATTCTCATTTCTACTTTTCGTTTCTGAAAAAAAAAATCTTATTCTTTGATGTAGTTTGGATCTGAATATCCTCATTTAGACTCATCTGTTAAAGGCTTGGTCCCCAGCCTGTGACACTTAGAATGCAGTGGAACCTGATTGGAGGAAATTAGGGCATTGGAGGTGTGCCCTAGAAGGGGATAATGAGGCCCTGCACCCCTCCTCTCTCTTTGCTTACTGGCTACAATGATAAGAATGGGCCTTTTCTATTATGTACTTTTGCCCTGATAGGTTGTGCTACCACAGACACAAAGCAACAAAGCCAAGAAACCATGAACTTAGACATCCTAAAATAAACAAAATGAATCTTCCCTCCTTTCAAGTTGATTATCTCAGGTATTTTGAAAACTGACTTTAACTAGGACACAAAGCCAGGGTTCTAGGTTTCAACCAGAGGTTGTTTCAAAAATGATGCTCACACACATACACAAACACACACACACACACATATACACACACACACACAAATTAAAATTAAAAACAAAGAGGACACTCAAAAAACTCCATTGAAAGAAAGTTCTCAAATTCTCAGTCTCTGAGGTCTTTTTTAGAAGGGCACTGTTTTCTCTTTGTTTTAAATTCACTAGCTACCTTCTTCCTCCCAAACTCACTAGATCTTTGAATTGTTTCAAAAGAGAAGATGTATGCAAACAAGGCAAAGTGACATGTAGGGTTAGGATAGAATATTAATAGCATAACCCCAACATATTTTCTCTTCTAGTGTCACTCCAGAGAAACACTTGTTCCTTCATCAAATTATTATTCCTGACACTAGTCACATTTTTAACACTGCCTGGTCTAAAGTTTATGGGTGATTTGGAAGTTTCTCTTGATTGACAACCCATCACAAAAATAAAATTGAATGCTATGTATAAGCACAAATAGGAACTGAGGAAGAAAAAGGATCATTGTTGAGGATCAATATGAATATTTCAGTTTTTCCTTTGGAGGTCGAGTTCAGAAGGAGCTAAGGGCAATCAACAGATTCAGGATTAGGGCTTTGTTTCTACTGCCTCATTGTGAAATTGTAAGTTTCTTGGAAAAAAGTATATTGCTTTATGAGACCTTATTTGGTGAAAATTTAAAACAAATGCTATAAAGAGGCAAAATTTTTTCTTACATTAGTAATTTGCATGAAATAGTAGTAGCAGGATTTCCTCAATAGTAATGTGTCTCCTTAGTCATCTGATAATCTGTTAATCCTTGAGACCTGCTGTTGTGAACATCCTGATGAGTTTAGCTAATTTTGTGTATAGGACATGAGAAAAAGGTAACTTTTTCTCACCTTTGAAATAAGTAAGATGGTATTGGAGAGAAAAGGTGGTGAAAGATTCAGAGCTAATGCTGCCCATTCAGGTAGAAGACAGCTCCAGTGACTGACAGGGGCTGGAGAGAACAGAAAGGTCGTGTCTTGAATGTTCCACCCTTTAATAGAATGCCCTCCCTTTAATTTCCATAGGGTCTTGTACATTTTTCTCTTTTGAAATTTGTGAAAGCCTGACTGTGATTTTTTGAATGAATGAGAACAGTATGGATAGAAGCCAGATTAAGAAAGGAAGAGGATATGAAATTACAATATACCTTGACATTTAAAGGATTGTTGTTAAAATATTGATTTCTTTCAGTCATGTTAGTATGGCACAGAGGCGCCAGTTGATATCTGGGCTCCAACCAATTTATGTGGTACATTTTTATTTATACTATTTATATATTCACTATTACTTATATAGATTATTTTTATTAAATGATTATTTATTTATGTATTAAATAAGTGCTTACACGAACTATTCTAAGAACTTCTCAAATTACTACTTTTAAATCTTACCTTAATCATCTATACTAAATCCAATTATTATACATTTTTTAGAATTGAGAAAGTAGATAATGAAGTTCAATTTCTCAGAGTCTTGTGTAGATATGAACAGGAGTAAATGTTTGAACCCAGATGGTTCATTCATACATTCAGTAACTACTTATTCAGGTGAGTTAATGTCAGGCATTTGTTGTTCTTGGGTTAAGGATACATTAAGAGAACATTACCAACAAAGATGCTTCCATGATGAAACTGTTATTCTTTTTTTTTTTTGTTGTTCAAAACATTACAATGCTCTTGACATATCATATTTCATACATTTGATTCAAGTGGGTTATGAACTCCCATTTTTACCACATGTACAGATTGCAGAATCACATTGGTTAAACATCCACATTTATACATACTGCCATATTAGTGTCTGTTGTATTCTGCTGCCCTTCCTATCCCCTACTATCCCCCCTCCCCTCCCCTCCCCTTCCCTCCTCTCCCTTCTTCTCTCTCTACTCCATCTACTGTAATTCATTTCTCTCTCTTGTTTGAAACTGTTATTCTTGAAAGAGACAATAAGCTAATAAATATATGGCATGTCACATAATGGTAGACATGTGAAGAAAAATAATGAATAGAAAAGTATTAGGGTGTTTAAAGAACAAATAGCCATTTACAATTTGGTTGATCAGGAAGTTTGTTTGATAAATAACATTTGATCATTGATATATAATATATGTAGAAATACAGTCCAAGAGGACAATTGAGTACAAAGGACCTGAGACTTATTTGCAGAACAACAAGGAGACCAGTAGAACGTGGAAAATAGAGATGTGGAGAGAGTAAATACAGGAGATGTGAGCAGATATGTAACCAGAGCTGGACTATAGGCTTCTCGTCGTAGATCATTGTAAGGATGCTGAATTTTATCTTGAGATAAGAAGTCATTGTACAGTGTTGATCAAAGAAGTAGCCTCATTCATTATACTTCATCAACTTCACTGCTTTGCAGAAGATGTTGGAATCCTCATAGTTAGTGGTTCAAGTCACAGTGGTAATAGAAGATGCAACAAGAACTGGTTAGATTCTGGTTATATCTTATTGGTAGAGATGTCAGGATACACTGATGGACTGGATGTGAACTTCACACATACACACACAAAAGTGGAATTGAATGTAGATCTGAGCTTATTATGGCACTGAGGTTCCAAATACAGAGTTGAAGACAGCCAAATTTGATCTGGGGAGATCAAGAAACCTTGTCTGGAAATGTTGATTTTGAGATCTCTATTAGGCATGCCTTCATTTATACTGAGTAGGCAGTTTTATATGTTATGTGCATCAAGAGATCAGCAAACGGGTTGAGGCATCAGGTATCAATTTGGAGTTGTCAACGTTAGAGATAATAGAAAAGCCATGAGTGTTGTCCCCAAAGAAAGTTTAAATAGAGAAGAAAATCAAAGGTCAAGCCCTGGAAAAATCCAAAGATTAAATATGAGGAGGAACAGTAAAAACAAGCAAAAATAAAATAAAATAGATGAAGCATATAATGTAGGACAATGGCAATAAAATTGTCTCTTTGTAACCAATTATATCTTTGTATCCAAGTGGAGAAAAAAATTTAAGATCATTCCTCCTTCGCCCCCGCCCCCCTAAGATTGAAGGCTATATATGGATAGACACTTCTGTCCCTTTCACGGTGGTATATCTAGAGTCTAGCACACGATGGCTACTCCAAAATGATCACTGATTTGACTCCCAAATTCTAGAATTTTTCATAGTATTAGTAAGTGAGCATAATGGCAGGTGAAACTAAGGCAGTAGCATAATACATCATTCTATTGACTAAATTAAGTGCCAACAAAATCTTCTAAAACTAGCTCTCTGGTTTAAGACTAACATTCACACACAATCCTATAACTTGCAATGATAAATAAGGAAAAACTGAAGCAATGCAGAATCTTGGAAATCAGGCCTTTCCATGGTCTGCAGTGTGGGTGGATAGGTGGAAATTTTATAAACCCAGCTATTGGATAATGATTAATGCAAATCTGAGTTTTCTAGCCTGATTTGCTGTTATGATGCACCCTCTGTTAAAGTGATCAGGTACAAGTACTCAGTATGAATTCTCCGAGAGCAATTTGAGTGGAACAACAAATATTTCAGTGAAAATTTGAATGTTGTAACAGAGCATGGATGGGTGTGTTCTTTGCCTCAAGAATTTGAAGAAGGAAACCCATTACTCAAGGGTAAGACCAAAGAAACAGGATTTATAGAGTAACAGACAGAAAGCAGAGTTCTTGAAGATGGTGGGGTCCCAAGAGAGGGAGGTCAATGGGTGTCTGTCTTTTAGGAATTTTTAAAGGCATATCTGACAGGTGATGGTGAGGATTATGTTAGAGAGGGATGCTAGCGTAGACCAATCAAGCTCTTTAAACTTTGATTGTAATAAGCCAATCAGAAGTGCATAATTTCAATCCCTTATCTATATAATTAAGAGAATAGGTCCAACCTTGTGGTTTGGAATGTTTGTTGTGGAGAGGAAGCTCTTTAGGCAAGGGTAAATCTGGTGGTTGGCTGTTGCTAGGGGTAGATGTAGGGTTAGCTAAGGATGGGCTGCTGTGGTTGAAGCTTCTAGGAATAGTAACAGGTGTTCTAGCTAAGAAGGAGCCATTTCAGTTGAAGCTGTCAGGAGCAGCAAGTAGCAGGAAGTTCTCCAGACCCTATGTCTCCTTCTAAGGTGGCATGGGGTTCTCCTCCCTTTCTTTCCTTCTCTGAGGTCCTTAGCCTGTCTGCCTATGAGAGGTCTACCTTCCTGTGTCATTTCCTCAATGTGGCTTCTGCTACATGTGCACACATGCCAAACTTCTCTCTAATTCATCTTGCACAGGAAAAGTGAGTGTGGCTAAACTGGGGAAAGACAGGATCAAGTAGTATTGAATTGAAGGGAAAATCTGAATCGAATGCAAGAGAAAGCCATGGGAAGGAAAGCAGGAAACAAAATTCAAACACCAGGATTTACATGGGGCAGAGAGATGGAGCAATGTTCCCCTGTGTTCCCAATGTCATGGTGTGACCATGACCTGTTTAGCTTAGGCTGCTAACCCATCCTCGCTACTCCTGGGAACAGCACTGTGAGAGTCCTGGAACAGAGGAACCAATGGGTCAGCTCTCTCATTTCCTGAATGGTGGGTGCAGTGCCCTCCAATGATTATTTCATCAGAGCTCCTCTCTGGGCTGGACCAAGAAAGAGCTAGCTGGGGCAGGAGAAAAGGTGAAAAAGAAATAATGACTAGAGTTTGTTTCCTGCAGCACTGAGCTATTATTCCTGCTAAACAAACAAACAAACAGTTGAATTAGGCATGGTGGGTCATTCCTGCAATCCCAGAGGCTCAGGAGACCGAGGCAGGAGGATGGAGAGTTCAAAGCCAGAGTTAGCAAAAGTGGGGTGCTAAGCAACTCAGTGAGACTCTGTATCTAAGTAAAATACAAAATAGAGCTGGGAATGTGGCTCAGTGGTTGGGTGCTCCTGAATTCAATCCCCAGTACCGCCCCCCCATAAAAGAAAAGAAACAGGTGTTACTTATACTAAAAGAAGTAATTCAACATACAACTATCTAAGCATTCCAAGCACTTGATAATGATTTATTTTATAAAATGACTCATAGCAGTTTCCCATTAAATAACCAGTGGGGAAATAGCCAAAGAAGTTTATTAGATGCTCATAGTAAGCATTTTCCTACATATAAGAAATGAAGGTAAAAAATACAATAGGATTAGATCATATTGGCATACAGAATAACCTACTTAATATTCACCTTAACAAAAAACTACATTTCTACAATTCAGCCTTTCTCAGCATGGAGTTTTCTGGAGAATCAAAAAGAAATTTTGCATGAATAAGAAAACTTGGAAAAAGAATCAGTAGAGCCTGGTGTTTGTGGTTCTGTTTAATTTAAAGCAGTCATTCAAAATAGCATTTTTAGGTTTTCCTTTTCTTTTCTTTTCTTTTTCCTGTCCTCGTGTCTGATTTATCCATTAAGGGAGCTGAAAATCTAGTCATTTCAAACCCCACCTCTCCATTTCTGAAATAGTATTTCTGAGCTATTCCTCAACGATGACATGTATGATGGATGTTGATCACAAGCCATGCACTGTCTAGCTCCAACATGTCATCTCCCACAGGGGGAGGTCTCTGACTCCCTGACCTGTTAAAGGGATAACCTTCAATCCGTTCTCATTTAGCCTTATCACCCAGTTTATCCTAATGGGACATTGCATCTGCAAGCAAAGTACCCGTATTTTGGCACACAGCAGAATAGCGGCCAAAATGTGTGAGCTGGTGTTCTGCCTGGAATTATTCACCAAGGTATGATGTATATTCATTTTCTCTTCTGAATCAAGTGTATGAAATATGATATGTCATATTTGTAATGTTTTGAACAACCAATAAAAAAAAGATGAACCTCAAAAAAAAAAAAGTTGCTTCAATGTTGCTGTAACAGTGACGCTCTTTCCAACTACACCACTTAAAATAACAAATTTCTCCAGTGCTTCCCATCTTACAGTGTTCCTCTTCATCTCTCAGCATACTGTGCATTTAGTTAAGTATTATGTTTATCTTTTTTTTTTAAGCCCCCACGAAAAGGTAAGTTCCACAAGTGCAGAAACTCTGCTCTTGTTTTCCCTTCATTGTTATTTCTCTGTTCTCTTCATCCATATTTTTCTAGCCTCAGACGAGTAGGGAGCACACAATAGGCAGTCGATATACACACAGTGTAAATGAATAAATGAAAAAATGTCATATTTCTTTTTTATACTTGGAAAAAATAACCGTGTATTTTGGAAAGGGAACACAACCGGTCAGGTGGCCCATGACTAGGTAAGACCTAGTGCAGGACTGGAGCCCCGCCCCTCTGGCTCCAAGCACTGGCCTGTCCTTCCTCCTTGGGCCACCATGCTCTAGGAACACAATTCCTGCGGTGATCATTCTGCTGACTTTCTGGTCCTCTCATCCATTTTCAGAGAACGTCCATTCTTTGAGCTTTGGGTTCTGCGTCTCTTCTTTATTTGTTACCAAATTGGCAAAGCCGTCTGTATACCAGTTCATGTGTTGTTGGAAACTGCTTTGTTTTTTGTTTTCGTTGATGTTGGTTTGCTTTAATGTTAGGTTCATGAAGTGCAAAACGAGTCAGCCAAATCTATTTTGCATTATTATGGAAATCTCCACATATTCCACAGGGAAACAAGATATAAATGCTCTGGTTGTTTTACATGGGGTTTTAATAACCATATGATGACTGGAGTGTCCGCAGGAATTTTCAAAAATAAGCAATGGGCAGAGTTGGGCTGAGTTAAGAGAGAAGCCATTGAAGCCCCTCCCCCACAATCTTCAATCACAACAAGCTGTGTAATAAACCTAGTATAAACAATTCCAAAATATGACAATTTGTCTTATAAATCTCATAAAAATCAATAAGTTTTAAAATAAAAAAAAATTCTCAAGTTTCTAAATCTGTGATGCAAACCACAATTCCTTTTAACCCCAGTTTTGCTTGAAGGACAGTTATCAGCTAAAATAAAACCACATCTTCCTACTCATATCTATGAAGCTTCTTATGAACTAGTCCAAACCTGGATTGATAAAATGTCAACTGCTTACGGATGAAGTTTCTTTCTCTTCCATTATTGTCTCCTTTTCTGGAGTTAATGATCCTATCTCCCACAGGTAATTTGAAACCACGGATTCATTTCCTGCCCAGGGCAACAAAAAGTCCCATGAAGATGCAGACATCTTTGTTTGTTTTGTCTTAAAGGATAAAGCACATTGTGAGACTGAGGTTCTTGCTCCTGAAAATGTATCTTTAAATGATCAATATCAAGTACTGTCTGAAAGGATATTTATTAGCTTGAATATTTAAATTAAAGAATTAAGATTGGAATGTATAGATTTACTCATGGTAAACTTATCAAAGTTTTTTCAAAGTCTTTTTTGGATGGAGATTTGTCAATCGACACATTACATACAAACTTTGAATACTACCTCATAACCACTTTCTCCAAGAAACTAAGATAATATTTGTTTGTAGTATGTATGCATGTGGTTTGAAAGTTTGAAAAGTCCAATATCTTGATATATGAGCAGCTTATATAGCTTAGCTTTTGTCATGATATAATTGGTAGCGTGGAAAGCATGGAATTATAAAACAGACATGTGTTTCAATTCCAGCATTAAACTCTTAAAGTTTAAGTGGAGATTAGTAATGGTTACTCTAAACTTCTTGCAACTGTGAATAATTACAGAGAAATGATTTTTTCCTAAAGTATAGAGAATAAAACAATTAGGTATGTTTTAAAGCACAAGAGTTTAAATGAAGAGGTTTAGGATGTAGAATGATTCTGTAGCTTTTTTTTTCTAAAAAGGGAAAATATATTTAAATATGTAGCCATGGTTAATGTGAAGCCTATTAGAGAAATCACTAATGTTGCCTACAGTCTGTGTTGAAAACACGTAGTATTGCTAAATACTCATATTGCAGATAAATTACCTAGTGCATTTTAATTTTATGATTTGGCATTGTCTTACCAAAATAGTTTGTATTTTTGCCATTTTATATTTATATTTGCTTTTACTATTTATGAAAGATGCTTTCTTCACAAATAAAGCAGTCATAGTTTGTGAGAATGAAACAAGAAAGAGGAACACCCTTGGCCTATGTAAGCTACAAATGATAATGTTAGCCTCTGATAATAGAAAGTAGCTCTAACCAAGTATTGCAATAATCTGGGGTATGATCTCAAATATAACAATCTAAGAGTCGGCCTCAACTAAGACAGCATACTCTCCAGGCTTATAATAAAACACTAAGATTTGCAGCACGTTAGTCCATTTTAGAGCAAGAAAGCTAACAGTAAATTGGACTGTAAAGATGCCAATTAAGATCTATGTGTGCACTGATTTGCTGATTGACTCAGATACCTAAATTTATTGCTTAGCACTCTGACCACAAGTTCATTTTGGTCAATGAGCATTTACTACATATGGCACTGGCTATATATTTGTGGTAGAATTCTAAAGCTAATGGTATCCCAGATGACTTTACTAAATTGTAGGAGAGATTTTCCAACAAAGAAATAATGTAAACTAGCCTGAGAAATGTACTTTCATAAAGGGTTAACAAGAACATGGTGCAAAAAAACATGATATGTGATTAACTCTCAAAAAGTCAGGGAAAACTTTCTGGAAGAGTCAGATATAATTTAATATATCTATAAATAAATATACATAGATGCCATATATCTAGCATTTTATGTACATATTTGTACAACATATGTTTAAAACACATATTCATGCACACAAATATACTTTGTCTCCCTTGTTTATAAGAGGTAAGTTATAAGAACTCCAGTGAGTTCCTGAATGCATGAAGAGTTTGCAACCCTGGAGATTCTATGGTAAAGTTTAATTTATATTTATATTTATATTAGACAAAGCAGGAGATTAACAACAGCAACTAATAACAAAACAATTAAACAATGTACTATAAATAACAATTGTGTGAATGAGGCCTTTCTTTTAAAATATCTTAACTCCTCACTACACTGTAGTAATATTTGGGAACTATTGTTGGCCATGAGTAACCGAAACCCTGGAAAACAAGGTTATGAATATGGATGGGGCTGCTGTGTATGTGCATACATATCTATAACCTATAAAATCATCTCTGTGAAAAGGTAAAAGGCAGTTTAAAATTTTCCCCCACTGATAAAAATGAAAGAAACAGCCATATCTTCTTCTACTGCTCTGTATGAAATTGTTATTGAGCACCCATGAAGTAGAATAAAAGTGATCAGTGCTTTGTGAGGTTTCAGATAACCTTAAAAGTTAAGAGTGGAGCTAATTTGTCATGCATTCAATGCTTGAAAATTTTAATATTTTAAACATGATTAAGAATAGAAAAAGAAACACCTAAATCAGATTTTTTTTCATGATTGAGGTTCTTTATAAATTCAGTACCAGCACATTACTGTGAGCTTCCTATGACTTACTTAACTCTGAATAACCTTTATAGTTAAATTTCACAGACTGACAAAATTTAGGCAACTTAGATACACAATCCAGCTCTCCTAGTCTTATCTTAAATTTAAATCTGTTCCCCTTTTCAAAGTCACTCATGAGGAGATAGACAAGAGCTAGAAATCTCAAATTCCCGGTGTTTATTTATAAACACAGGAAGTTCATACCTCTTGGAATTAAACCTGACACCTGTCTTCTGTGAGTAAATTCCACAAGTTCACAAAGAACCCAAGCGAAAATACGTGAAGGAACATGTACACTGATATGTATCTTACCCAGGCAGGTCCTATGCATTAGAATCTGGAGCCGCTCAGACATTATGTGAGAAATATCTCTTATTTTTTATTTTTTAAAAGATTTTTTTAGTTGTAGATGGACACAAAATATTTATTTTATTTATTTATTTTATGTGGTGCTGAAGATCGAACCCCATGCCTCATGTGTGCAAGGCAAGTGCTCTTCCACTGAGTCACAACCCCAGCCTGAAATATTTATTTTTATCGGTTTGTAAAGAAAGGTCTATTAAGCAAATTAATAGTGCAAGGAAGAGTTCTGGAGAGACGAAGAAAGTGACCCTATTCAGGATCAGTGTTGAAGTCCCTTGCTAGGCTAGGATCTATGTTGTTTATTAAATCATTGTTTCTTTTAGACAACTGTCTTCATATATTATGTGGCTGTTATCTACAAGTAATGTGAATGCATCAAAGACAAAGTAGTGCCAATATTTATCATCCATACCTACACTCTAAGTTACCTCTACAGCACCATTCATCAAAACCGGCAAGTGAAAGAAAGATTGAGGGGCCTGCTGGTAGGGCAGTTGCTGGGTCGATCCTCCCTCTAACTACCATGAGCCTGAAAGTAAAGCTCTGTGATTGTTCATCTTCTATCTGGATTTCTGTAGCTGAAAATGAGGCTGAGCTGATAAAAGCCTTTTCTGAAAAAAGAAACAGGCAGGAATGTAATTGCTGCTTGAAGTGCTTTCATATGTTGTTTTATTTATAATTTTTCAACAAACCCAAGAGCTATGTTTGTTTATTTTCATTAAATGTATTAATAAATCAGAGCTCAAACAGGTTAAGCAAATAACTCATGACTGAACAGCTAGTTAGAGGAGAAACCTGTCTGTGAATAACCTCTTCGGTCTTTGACATTCCATCATGTTGCTTCAGAGATGCCATCATTAACCAATTAAGGAAGACCGAGAAGGGAGGGCCCTGCACACAGGCCTCCAGCTTAACACTTTGCATATTTTTATCTTATTACAGTGATGTACATATCTGCAAAAAGCTACCTTCCCTATGGGCAGAGGACCTTGTCTTGGTCAAGTTGGTATCCAGGGTGGGCCTGATCTAGTTGCGAGAGCCACTGTAAAAGCAGACAAGAGTTTTCCCTGGCCAGTAGTTGAAAGAAGAAGTCAGAGTCAAAGCTTGAGGACTTGATTTATTGTTGAGTTGAGGCTGTTAGCAGACAGCCAGTGAGAAGACAGGGACATAACCTAGTGCGCTGAACCATACTCCATGTAATAATGTTAGCCTCTGATAATAGAAAGTAACTCTAACCAAGTGTTGCAATAATCTGCAGCATGATCTCAAATATAACAGTCTAAAGGTCAGCCTCAACTAAGACAGCATACTCTCCAGGCTTATAATAAAACTAAGATTTGCAGTACTTTAGTCCATTTAAGAGCAAGAAAGCTAACAGTATGGTTCAACGCATTTTGATTAAATGAACATTTTCAGGATTAGAACAATTAACCCAGTAACCTATTTGCAGTTTTCTGGAGGTGATATGTACAGGAAAAGTGATTATATTAACAAACCATATTTAAGTAAAAGAGGAAATACTGCAGACATCATGTAAATTAAACAGAAGATGTCCTCTGAGTGCCATTTAGTCTGTGAGAGTGTGTTAAGTCAGTCTCATATCACTGTGACCCAAAGAGCAATTTAGAGGAGGAAACTTTTATTTTGGCTCATAATTTCAGAGGTTCAGTTCTCAGTATGCTAATTCCATGGCTCTGAGCCTGAGCCTGAGGTGAGGTAGAACATCACGGCAGAAAGGTATGGAAGGGGAAAGAATCTTGAGATGTGACAGAAAGGAGAGAGAGAGAGAGAGACAAAGACAGTGGGGTGGGGGAGAGAGGGAGGAAAAGAATTTTCCAGGGAAAAAATATAAACCTCAAAGATATGTCCCCAGTCACCTACTTATTCCAGTCACATCTTACCTGTTCACAGTTAAAACCCAGTTATTTCATTCAAGTGGATTAATCCACTGATTAGGTTACAGCTCTCATAATCTAATTGAAAGTAGCTCTAAGTGTTGCAATAATCTGGGGCATGATCTCAAAAATAATAGTCGAGACCTCTGAACATTATTGTATTGACTCACACATGAGATTGGGAGGACAACACATATTCAAAACACAACAGGTAGACTGAATCTACAAATGGCTTCCAAGATTGGGCACTCTAATCCCTGTAACCGGTAAATATCATGTGATGTCTTCTGGTTGTGATGTTATGTGGCATCACTGACCTTCAGATGGGGAGAAGATCTGGGTGGGCCTGATCTAATTGCAAGAGCCACTGTAAAAGCAGACAGAGTTGTCCCTGGCCAGTAGTAGAAAGAAGAAGTCAGAGTCAAAGTTTGAGGACTTGATTCATTGTTGAGTTGAGGCTGTTAGCAGACAGCCAGTGAGAAGACAGGGACATAAGTCTCAGGGCTGCAAAGAAATGAGTTCTACCAACAACAGGAATGTGCTTGGAAGAGGACCCCAAACTCCAGATGGAGATGCAGTAAGGGGACACCTGGGCTTCAGACTGTGAGGCCCTGAACAAAGAACCTAGTCACTTATCAGAACTGTGAGCAGATAAATGAGTGTCTGATCATTTGCTTCACAGCAATAGAAAACTGACATGCAGGGCAATAAACTTTGTAAAGTCTGATTCTAAAATAAATAATATTCACTATCCCTTTAATGAAACTATAATGAAACCTTTAAAAAGAAATGTTTGGAGAACAGCCCCATCTGTTTCAAGGGGTTCAGCAGGAAAGAGCTTCATTATCTAATTACACGTTGGCATTATGGAGTCCTGGTTGTTCCACCACAGGATGGTGGAAGTGTGCTGTAAGCATCTAATGTATTCAGTGGGCTTTCATCCATAAAGAGGCAAATGCTTTTATTTGGGGGTAGAGAGGATATTTTAATGATCTTTGGAAGATGCCAAGGCCTTTTTTGTGGCCTTATTCAACTTCCCCCAAAACTTGACTCAGACCCTGTCACATTGAGAAAATATATGTGACTTTCTTTTATTCTTTCATGTGTTTTGAGTTTAATAACATATGCTGTTTATATTCGGTTTCTATAGAGAGTTCTTTTTTGTCTTGTAAACAGTTGCAAAGATTTACCTAGAGCTGTGTGGGTTTTCTCTTTTCTTCTTTATCCACCCACCACCTCCCCCTGTGGAAAGTCTGAATAGCTCCAAGGATTAGCAACAGCTTAACTTCAGTCATGTTTTGTAATAGATAAATGCCGTTATTGTTCCATTTGGCTCTTCAGGATGATGTGAAATTAACCAGTTGTCTTATTTTTTCTGTAGTCAGCTCACAGGCCACATCACCCACGGGCTCACAGTCTCCCCTGCTAGTGCTATGCTGAATTCTCAAAACATCCTTAGAAATGAATCCTCAATATGTAATGAGGCCCAAAGGTCAAGTTATTCTTCTTCCAAATGGTTGAGATATTTCTGGAAAGGATAGTTGACTCCTCTTTCTTAAGGACTTAATATATGACAGATATCTGATTACTCAAATAACATATGATCTTTTGTGGTTGTTAATATTCCCACTTTTCAGGTAAAGGTCTGACAGTCAAAGAAGTTGAAAGACACAAAAATGTATAGCTACTAAACAGGGAATCAGTACAAAACTTGATCCAAGATAATTGGATTGATTCCACATTGCTGGCACTTAGAGAAGTGTTAAGTCTCATAAATCGCCATACATTTTGTATCCTAGGAAATATTGTGCCCTTGACTTTGACATTTTGAAATATATCAGAGCATGAGAACTTCCTTGATCTGCACATCAAATATATTAACAATATATCTACAGATTCATCTGAAACCTTTTAGACTTCTAACTTGAGCCTCCTTCTGGAGATAATATATTTTAACATTCCTTCATGTTATAGATGAGTGCAGTTCAATGACTTGTTAAAATAACTTAAAATTAAATAAATTATAAAATTCAGCTGCTCATCATACTGGCCACTTTTCAAGGGTTTAGGTGCCACCTGTGATTAGTATACCACATTGGACAGAGTTGATTTGTAAAACATTTCCATGATCATGATGCATTGTTGGACAATATTGCCATAGAGCCACAGATCCACTAGCCAAGCCCTCAGCTATGCGTTAATTATTCAATAGAAATTTTAAAAGAATTTTCTTAAGTTCATCAAGTTCTTGTTACAAACTTGAAGTGTATCAGGTACTAAACTAGGAATGCTTGAAATATCAAGATTAATTTCGGCTGGGAGTGGTGGTGCACACCTATAGTCCCAGCAGCTCAGGAGGCTGAGGCAGGAGGATCCCTAGTTCAAAGTCAACCTCAGCTACTTAGTGAGGCCCTAATCAACTCAGTGAGACACCCTGTCTATAAATAAAATACAAAAAAGGGCTGGGGATGTGGCTCAGTGGACAAGTATACCTAAGTTCAATCCCTGGTACTACCCCCCCCCCAATAAATAGATTAATTTGGGAATATCATCAAACTAGTCTTTACCTATGCTCTAAATTAATATCTAACTATCTCTTGGGTCTCTCTTGGGTCTCAGTGCAAATGCGGAAGACCTCTCTGGGTCTCTAGAAACAAGGTTAGTGCTCTTCTCTTTGTACCCTCTCTAACTCACATGTATCTCACTATCACTATCAATCCACTCTACAGACTCATCCATTATCACTTTTAACATGCTCAATTGCCTTTGCTCACCTTTTCAACAGTGAAGGACCTTGTGTCTTGACCATCCTTGGATATCCAGCACTTAGAAGAGTCCCTGATATTTGGTAGTAATTTTTAAAATTTATTTTGTTCTTAAATAGTTTGCTTTGAGATTGTATAGCAAAAAGTCAGGTTGTTTTGTTTGTTTTGTTTTGTTTCACATTTTATTAGATACCACATCTACCTCTCAAAATACTAATTCTAACAGTAGTTTCAAAGAACACTATGGTTACTATGTGATAAGTACTATTAAAACATATTTGTTGTATATTTATATGTTGTACATTTGAATGCAAAAAGTACAATACTAAGATTTTTTTTTCAGAATATTTTATTCTGCCTGAATTATTGTGCTAAAAATATGGGCTTTAGAAGCAGAAAACCCAATTTAGTACCTTCTCTGCTTCCAAGTTTCGGTGCGGCATTCATCACATCTTTATATCTTCATTCTCTAGGGTCTTCATTTATAAAATGAGTATGAACATGTCTATCTCACAGGATTTCCAAAATAATAAATCAATGCATGATGAATGTCAAACACGGCAGTAGAAGGCTGAACATGTGTACCAATGTCTTATCTTTTTCCTACATTTAGTAATTATCTTGTAAACAATGTTTGAGAGTTTGCTTTGTTTTTCTTCTTCTTTGTATTCTTTGGAGATCCCTTGGTTTTAATTGATCTCCCCCTTTTTTGGTTGTATTTTCAGATCTGATCTTTCTTTCCCCTTCACCTTCTTCTCCTCATAGCGTCCTGGTTGATGACATCCAGAGCAAATTAAGCTCTGACCTTTGGCACAAATATGCATCTGTCTTGCACATTTATGACATATTGTTGCCTGTAATTCCTCCTAGTTCATAAGTCTAAATTACTTTTGAAATATATGTGTAATTTTAGATCTTTAGGTTAAAACTGTAAAATTATTTTGGCAGATAATGTGTTTTCAAAAGATCTCTTCTTTATGAGTATATTAAATAGTTCCATCATATAGTGGATGGATGTTTTGTGTGTCCTTGACCACATAACAAATTAGAAACTGTCACTTCATTGGTGAAAGTTCATCTACTTTCTGGGAAAATGCTTAAAATTCTACATTTTGTTTGTATAGTGTTCATATTGTATTGGTTATAAAGATATTGTGATGCTTGACTTTAGTTTTTAGTTTTTTCTTTCTTTAACGAGAAAAGAAAGTAAATGTTCATGGGAACTGCTTTCACACCTGTTGCTGTCTCAAAGGTTATGTGTTATATTGATGTAAGTGGTGGTCTGAAGAGTAAACTCCCATAGATGGTGACACTCTAATCTCTGAAGTCTGTGAGTATGTAACATGACCAAGAGGACTTTGTTTTATTTAAGAATCTTGAAATGTGGAGATTATCTTAGATTATCTAGGGGACTCAGGGGATTATGAGGGTCTTGGTAGGAGGAAGGCAGGAGGGAGTTCAAGGTAGAGATAACAGGATGGAAGAAAAGGATGGAGGGATACAGATGGCTCTAGAGCTGAAAAAGGCAGACCTTGTCTACTAGAGCCTCCAAAAGAAGCAATCTTCCAACGCATTGACTTTAGTCTTGTGAAACTAATTTGAGATTTCTGACTTTCAGAACTGTGAAATAAACTTTAACTGGTAATTGAGTCATTTAATGCATTAAGTTTTTGGCAACTTATTAGGACTGTGATAAGAAGCTAGCATGATATATTAAAAAGAGGGCTTTAAAAATCATTTCCAAAGTCCAAAACCAGATGAAAACCCCCAAATAATGTTCCTTTAACACCAAAATGAGCTTCTCATAACTTTTGCCAGTTTTCCACAGAGGAAGTAGATACTGGAGACCATTCTGGAATCCAAGTGCTAAACACAGTTGCATAATCTCTTTGAGAATTAATATACCAAGAATATATATGTATATATTTATTTTTTTAATTGATCATGAACTAACATACAAAGCTTTCCTTTATACCTACATGAAGAATCATTTGAGGAAAACTTCAAAGAAAGTTACTTTGAAAGAATTAGTTGTAGACTAATAGACCAAAGAATTGGTCAAACAATTAATTGTAGATTAATAGAGTTGGAAGCATTTACTAAAAGAGGTTGAATGAAATCAGTTTTGAGGGCTGCTGATGGGGGATAAGAAAGACCATTTTGTATTTTGAAAATACTCAAAGTGCTCTAGATAACCTTTGAGGCCTATTTTGAGGGTAAGAATTATTTCCTCATAAGTTTTACTGACTTTTCATAAAAGTGTTAGATAAATTTAACTGAAACCAAAATACATTATAAAGAGTTGGCCTGGACTGCCCGGGGTTGAAAATGTGTTTGAAACCTTACATATCGTATGATGGTTCAATTTGTCTTGGCCTTTTTCACTGACTCTCTTGAGCTTACAAATTAAACTTCCCCACATCTGGGCACAATGCATGATTTCCCAGATTCCTTCCCATTCTAAACTAAACATTGACCAATGCTAAGACGTCATGCGAATTTACATTATATCACACAAAGAAAAACAATTTGAGGAGAGATTAATAACTTGCTAATACACAGTCTTCCAAGGAAACTCCCCCACATCTCTGAGCTAAGGTAGGCAATCCTGTTTGTATTCCATTAAGAACCTCAGCAAGTTGCTACTATCCATCCCCATGTGCCTATTTTATTCAGAATATCTCTATGGACCTGTCTTTCCCTGAAAGTAAGCTTCTGGTGGCAAAGGCCAAGTCCAACTTGTTTTTGTGATGGGCTCTCAGTACCACACAGGAGGCTCTAATATACCTACCATGTCCCCTCCCTGAGCACTCCTGCAAGGTGCTTTAATGATTTCAGGTGGGAATAGGAACATCTCTTCACAAGGATATCAGATGTCTTCTCTAAGTCAAGCAAAACATCCACATCTTAATCTTTAACTTAATCTCTGTACCTCTGCACCAGTGAAGGAATTCTAATGCCAAATTTCCTGATTTTTTTATTTCAAGCCCATCGAAACCCCCTTATATGATGTTATGCACCCTTTCCATATGCATAAACGGCTATGAAAAGCACATGCTTTCTATCATTGTCTAAGTCTATGGTAGGTTTTCACATTATTATTTAAATTATATTAGACTTGATGTTATATATTATTCAGATTATTATTACTTTCTCAACAAAAATTTTGAATTTCACTTAAGCATCAAGTGTCACCAGTAAAAAGATGGTCATTGCTTTCATTATCACTAAATAGCATAAGAACATGATTCTGATGTTTTTATAGTATGTGAGACTACATCTTTGATTTTGCTGGTGGACTCTACCTTTCATAACTAAGCAAGAGGCAGAGAAAGTTTGAAATAAGGGGGAGAGAAAAAAGCAATCATATGTGCTTAGCGTGACTGCCTTTGGAGCCTAGATTTTTCTTAATGGCTCAATCCCAAATAATCATGTATTTGATGAGTTGCCATTTTGGTTCTCTTAGATGTGCCCAAAATATGCCTTTTAAAATGTGATCCAAAGTTTTATGTCTGGGTATTTGACAGTGTTTTCCCTCAACCTACTTTACTTAGTCATTGAATATTATAACAGCCTAATTTCTCTTTGTCAATCCATCCTGTAGCCACTGTAATATGGGAATTTAGGATGTAATGAAAAATTAGCCAGAAGTGTCACTTTGGCTTAGATAGAGAAGTTTGAACATTCCAGTGATATAAACTAGAATCAGAAAACTTAACCTTGGCCTGGGCTGAGCACCAGAATCAACATGCTATTTTAAATGACTCATTTTCAGAGACTCAATTTTTTCATCTTTTGAAGTTAGTGAAAAATGTTCCCAACTCAATCTCTATAACTTGGGATGATGTGAGCTTCTAATATTTTGAAAATAGTCAGTGATTACTCCTCTCCACGATTTGCATGTATTTAGTCATTTGGTCCCATGTGGTTAGGAACAAATATAATCGTACTGATAATGTAGTAAGACCAAATTAAGAAGCACATCCTGATTCCTTTCTCAGGAAGAGCAGAGCCACTTTTTTTCTGAAATGATTCCCTGCATGGCAGGACTGGTGAACCCAGGACCCAGTTCCTTTGTGGACCATGACATTTTTTGCCCCCAGTGCTGTCTTTCCTCAATCCCAGGTATTCCTCAAATCCCAGAGGTCTTCTCTGTATGCCAATTTAAAGAAGTCATACTGTCACTCTGGATCACATCACTTTATAAGCTCCTCATAGAATGCATCATTGTGTGAGATCAATTCATTTGTCATTTTATTCTTCCTTTAAAATATAAGCTCAGTAATTATCATTGAATCATTGGTTCCTAGAATAATGTCTGTCATTTAATAGACATTTTTTAAAAGATGGTGAATTTTATTCATTCATTAAGAAGATACTATAAATCTAACTACCACATACAAATGACGTCATCTTGAATTACTAGAATATGACAGAGACAACTCCTCCCAAACAGTTTGCTTTAGCTCCTGGCTTTTCTCAGCACAGAGGAATAGGAACACCTTAGTACTTCAGCTACAGCTCACATCTGTTGTCCCCGACCTAAGCCTTACTCTGAATTCCTCTACATTTACAATCTCAACTGCCTGGATGGTTTTTCCTACCTATTCATCTTTTCCGTTTTCTTTTTCTGTTTTCTTTCAACCACTTTCCCTCTGAGTACTACTGTTCTTCCTTCCCATTAATAGACCTACCTTTGCTTCTCATCCCATGACCCATGACTTCAACAGTGCTCTTCCCCTGGTCTTCTTATCTTCCTACTCTTCATATCATTTCTAAATAAATTAATCACATATCTTGCAAATATTACCTTAAAATAGTGAACCTCAAATTTATATGACCAATGTCAATCTCTTTCTGGAGTATTTCCAATTAGTTTTAAGACATTCATGCCTAAAGCTAAAACAGGAATATTTTAAGAAATAGCTTATATTTAATTTTCAATTTATTTGGAGTTTGATAGAAAGAGTAAATAATATTTCTATTCCCTATCCATTCAAAAACACTGAGAGGCATAGGAATCAAGTATATAATATATTGTAAAAATACTTTAAATAATATTAAAAACAAAATTCAGGCATATGCTCACCCACACTAACACAAGACTTTATTCTACAGAGTTTTATTTTTATAGAATGTGTGGCATGGTGGATTGGGGCTTTGAGAAGGGAAGGGAAGGAGAAGGGAAGTTTGGGGAGGGGAGGGGAAAAGAGAGAAAAGAGAAGAGAATAGAAGAGAAGAGAAGAGAAGAGAAGAGAAGAGAAGAGGCATTTGTCACACATATGCTGTTTACAAACTTCCCTAATCAAATAAGTCAACCTCTCCAGTAAAAAGGAGTAAATGAGGAGACCAGGCCATTATAGTAGTAGAAATTCCCTTACTATGAAAATGTATTACAAGGGAGAATAATTTTTCACCAAAATTCACTCTTCTAAAAATGTAATTTGATCAACCCTTTACTTTAAGAAGTATTGACATATCACATACAACTTAGAACAAAAAAGATTGAAAGTGTTAAAATTGATGAAGGAATAATAAGGATTATCAATAATAAACTTCTCACTTGTACATAGTTACTAACAATCCTTAACATAATAATGAAAATAATTTTAATACCAAAATTTAATCAGAAAAAAGAAATATTTTAAGGATTTTTATTGTATGTCTTCTCTCAAGTAATATTATGTGGCACAAGGTTATCATTAGCTCATTGATACTGTAAAACAGACATTTAAAAGCAATGAATATGAATAGCCATGTTAATATTATACCCATAATGATAATGCACTTTCAAATCTAGGACACAGCAATAAGGATGATTCCTCTCCATCATCACTTCATTATTCCCCTGCTTATATTTCTATCTTCCATTTAAAAACTTGATTGCCTGTCATTTACTGGCTGTCTTTTCCCAGCTCCATTCTCCTCCAGCCTCATTTCTCCTGGCTTCCTGTCATATTCCTGCAGCCACTGCAGAGCACATTTGCTACCTCACTTCTTAGAAGTTCTGTGCCCAAATTACATATGGCCTAGCTTTATGATGCTCTTCCTTGAACTTAACCACACTTCCAAGAAAAGCCTTCATGACTGCTATCAACTCTTTTAAATAGTACTCAAAACTATGTCTACTCAGAAAGTGTTGAATCCACTGTTAAATCCACTTAGACACTCGTATTACATGAATCACTTGTACAGCTCTATATAAATACTACATGTGGCCTATGGATCCTATTGCTGTTTCCTTGTCAAACAAAATTATGTTTTTTTCTTCCTCCCTGTCCTTTAGCATATATAATCCAGTCTTATTCTTAGTTGCAATGGCTCAGAGTCTGAGCCAGACTTGTTTTTAATTTTTCCCTTTCTTCTACCTTTGTTCAGCCAGGACAGCTTGAATACCCATTTCTGGAGAAGAATCATGATATTAGTCATGTTCTTCCAAAATAAGCACCAAGTTCTATGATGGTCTGGGTTATACCCATTTTATTTCTCACCACATAACCTGTCAAATCTTGCTCTATACATAAATGCTCAACAAATACTTGCTAAATGAGTATATGAAAGTCCTCAGGGTTCAACATCAAATAATTTTTATTGAGAAAGTACAGAGATCTGGGTGGTTACAATGGCACTCCCATTGTACCTGTTTGTTCCTATCTTCCTTTACATCATCTGCTCTTTAATCTCAAACATTTTATAACCAAAGACCTGCTCAACTCTCTGCTTCTGTGATTCTGCCATGGCAGCCTGCCCAGAACCTTGAACCACTACATGGATTTGGTTCTGCCTTGAGCCTCAGAGAAATGACTGACCATGTTCTACTCTGACTTAATGGTCAGGTTGATAACTATTTACCATACTCAGTATTTATTACTTCATCCACATTCCCCAATGCAGTGATCATTCTGTTGGTGCTATCCATTTACTTATCAAATATATTTCAAATTGATTTTGTACATGAATAAATTGCCAGATAATGCATTAAGAGCCAAGGGATAAAAAGTAAACAAAATAAACATAGCCCTGCTCTCAAGAAGTGGGCATTCATATGAAAAGCAAATAAAAACAAAAATGTAGTTAAATAAACATGCAAGTTTCTGCTCCAGAAAAAAAAAAATTCCAAAGTAAAATCAGCTCAGATGAACATCTGACCTCTAATCACCATCTCTGGAAGTTGAAGGTGAAGGGATCACACTCATGGAGCACTAAAAGCCAAGGGAGTGAACCCCCAAGCCCACACAAGCATTAAAGAAGTCTGTGGCCTCTACTGATAAAAATATTGTGGATTTGCAAAAAAAAAAAAAAAAATCAGAGAATACTCCACTAATGTACTTAAATGAGGGGTATGAATTAAGCCAGGAAGGATGGATTCTAGAAATGTGTATTGTAAGTGCTACATAAGAATTCTCGAAAATACTTATGTAGGATTTGACTGCAAATATTTGGGCACTAGGAATCATACCAAACCTGATTAGAGCTAATGGGGAAAAAAGAGAGAAAATCATTCCAAAGGAAGAGGGTAGGATATTGGAGATACTTAATAGCTAAAGATTTTATTCTGTTGAGATAAAGCAGTAGGTGAATATGGTGTCATCATGGTGGGTGGGGTAGCAATATAGAGTGGTGTTATTGAACAGATTTTAGGTGCAGATCATTTAGGTACATGATCTTGGGTAAGTAAACCAGACCTTCTGCTGCTCAGCCACTTCATCTGTAAAATGATCTGAATATCCACCCCTTAAGTTGTTTTGAGAATTGAAGTATATTGTGTTCGCTTTTATCTAATTTTAAAATTAGATAAAAGGATTTAATTCTCAGTGCTATGAAAAGAACTGTACTAATCAATTGCAAAAAATAGAGAAAACCAAGTTAACATGGATTTAAGGAAAGAGACAATGAAAAAGAGACACTGAATAGTACAGTGGTCAAATTAGTAAAGTTGGGCTCCTAGAACCTGCCTAGCATGTGCCAGTGTTGAACCCAGTTCCTGGGTTTAATTCCCAGGACTGAAAAAAACAAACAAATAAAAAAGTTAAAGAAAAGAAAAAAGAGACAAAGAAACATTTATATAAGCATATAGTAAAATGGAAAGAGTAAAATAAAGTCAACATAAATATTACAAAACAAACATTTTCATTATTAAAGAATGTCAGATTGAATTAAGGCAAAGCACACCATATATTATTTTAAATAAAAACATAAAGTAAAAAATTTAAAGTAATATAATGGAGAAAAGATACCAGGCTAATCAAATAAAGGAAGGATAATAATGTCAGTATTAACCAGAGACAAAATAGAATTCATGTCCAAAACAGAACAGAATATATATTAATGATAATTATCCAGGCATATGTAAGATAAGGAAACTGTATGCAACAAGCAATATAATAGAACAATATTCAGGACAAAACCTATTTGGAATTTGAAGTATAGTTGATAACAACATAAGAATAGTGTGAGACTCCAAATACACATCAACTATCTGGATATTAAGCATCACATTCCTGAATAATTCCTTGATCAAAATAAATATAACTGAAATAATAAAAACATCTAGAAAATAATGAAATGCCTCCATTCCAAAACCAGGGGAAGAACACAAGCTGTCCTCAGAAGAAAGCCAGCAGCAATGTTGATTAGCATCACTAATCAAATGCTAGAATTTATATTCTAACTTCAGATATTTTCCCTGTTCTTTAAATTTTTCCCTGAATTGTCAAACTTTTTTCTTTGTGTTCTTGGTATGCAAAGTAATATTCATGACTGTTTACTATAATCTATATTTGTCTTCAACTTTAACCTTACTCTTTGATTTAAGATTGAACCCAGGAACTGGCACATGACTCTGTTGAGCTATAATGTACATTTTGCTCAACCCTCGCTTTTGTGGTGTGGGTTGCCAGTCGGATACCGCCTTTACTAAAGGCATCATCTTTTAGATAATGTGCACTTTACAGCCTTTCTCAAGGCACGTGAACCTAAGGAGCACCCTTCCTTTCCTCCCTTGTCTCTCTCCTCTCTCTCTTTCTCTCTCTCTTAATAAAAATAAATTCATTATGTTTATTTAGGCTGATAATTTATTTATGTTGATATATTTATCGGCATAAATACTATCTTAGCCTTCTTTTTTTTCTTATGGTGCTGGGGATTGGACCCAAGGCCTTGGGTATTATGCAAGGGAAGCACTCTACCATCTGAGCTCTATCAGCAGCCCATATCTTAACCTTTTTATGGTCTGTAGTGCTGTCTCCTCTTTCTTCCATAATACTACCCATCTGTGTATTCTCTGTTTATTCCTTCATTATTCAACCTAGAAATCTCCCAGTTTTATGGATGTCGCCAGCGACCAGCGCTGATGAGATGAGCTGGGTTCAAAAGAGCTATCTGCAACATGAAACTAAGAAAACACACCGGCAAGAGTTTCTCAGATCCAGGGTGCGACTGCACTGGGACATCAAGGGTCGTTTTCCACGCTGGAAGGCAAGAGAGAGCCAGTGCACCCAGAACTCTTTTATTTATAAGGAAAAGACATTCGATAGAATGTTCTACCCAAATAAAGCGGGGGATAATGTTTCAAAGGGAGGTTGCCCAATCCCACTGGGAAACGCTCAAGTCCAGAGCTGAAGTTTTGTGGCGTGTGATGCCAATCGGATACCACCTTTACTCATGACTGAGAGGGGATGATGCTTGGCTCCTGGGCAGAACGGCCCCCTACATATGGGGATTTAAAAAAAAAGGGATTTTTATATTTTGAAGATTATCGATTTTTCTCTCCAATTTTTCTGTATTCTATTTCACTTATATTTTCTCTAATCTTTGTAATTTTCTTTTTTTTTCTTAACTTTGGTTTAATTGGCTCTCCTTTTCCTAGTTTTTTTTTTAGACAGAGCTTTAATTACTGATTGAGATCTTTCTTTTTTTTCCTAATGTAAGAATTTTTCAATGTAAATTTCCTTTTATGAATTATAAGAAAATAGCAAAAACTTAGTGTATGTTTTATCTCATTTCACTAAAAATAATTTCTGATTTTCCTTGATCCATGGAATGTTTAGAAATTAGTCATTTAATTTCCAAAGATATAGCACTTTCCAGTATAACTTTCTGGTATTAATTTTTAATTTACTTACTTTTTGATGAAATTTATGCATTTTAATAATCTTGATAATTCAAAATCTTAGGGGGCATGTTTTATGGCTAAACATATGGTCTGTCTTGGTGAAACTCAGATGAATACTTGAATACTGTTTTAGGAACAGTCTTACATAAATATGTTTATTTTATTGATAGCATTGTTTATATCTTCTTTTTATCTGAATTTATCTTTCTCCCATATGATCTGTCAGTTCTTTCTCAGTGTATTTTGAGGCTCTACTACTAGCTGCACTGCCTTTATAATTATCTTTCTGACAAAATGATTCTTTTAAATATTTTATTTTGTTTTATTTCCTAAGAGACAAGCCGTTCTTAAAGGCTGTGTGTTACTAATATAGTCATTCCAGCCCTCTGGTATTTTGTTTGCATAGTATATATTTCATTAATGTTTTATCTTCCTGGCTGGTTATATCTCTATATTTGCAGTGACATTTTTTAGAGTGTTGTTATGGACTGAATGTTTGTGTCTCCCTAAAGTTCACATGCAGAAATCCTAACCCCCTCTTTAATGGGAGTAGTCTCATTATTAAGAGGAGGAGCTTTTTCAATTTCTCTCTTCTCTGCCATTTGAGTATGTGATGAGAAGACAGACACCTGCAAAACAGAAAGCAGTCCCTCACTAGACACTGAATCTGCCAGCATCTTGACTGAGGAATGTCAGCTTTCAGAAATGTGAGGGATAAATGTTTGTTACTAGAGCCACTCAAACTGGAAATTTGTTATTGCAGCCTGAACTGATGAGACAGGTGAACATGGTTTTGTCTTCCATCTTTTTTTTTAAACATTTATTCTGACATTCTGGTGTGTGTGTGTGTGTGTGTGTGTGTGTGTGTGTGTGTGTGTGAAAGAGAGAGAGAGAGAGAGAGAGAGAGAGAGAGAGAGAGAGAGAGAGAGAGAATATCCAGGGCCTTATGTATGCGAGGCAAGCACTCTACCAACTGAGCTATATCCCCAACTAGGCACTAGGCAGCCTCTACTTTTTGGTTGAATACTTAGTCTCCTTAAATTTGAAGTGATAAGTAAAACTGGCAGATTTAGACCTATCATTTGCTATATCTTTCTTATTCATCCCATAAGCTTCTTCCCTTCGCTCTCCACTTGTTAGCTGCTTCATGATGAACAGATACCACTGTAGTTTATTTTACTTGCTCTGTTGCTTTTTAGCCATTCCTTTGAATTATTTTTAGAAGTTGCCTTAGGAATTATCATAATCATCTCTAAGTTATCTATTATCTATTAGTTATCTATCAGTTATCTATTTAGATTCAATATTAAATTACTACAGGTATTAATATAGAAACTCTGTAAAATATAGTTCCATTTACTCCACTATGCTTCTTGCTACCATATGCCATATAGTATCTAAAACAAATTAAAGTATTTCATGTTATAATTTTTACTTTACACAATTAAAGTTAAAAGAAGAAACCAATTCATGACTATATTTATACATAAATATAGATGTCTATGTTTATATAGAGATTATAAGAATCAACACTAGACATATAATTCTGGTTTGATGTTATTTTTCAGCAACATTTATATTTCATTAAAATTTTTGCCATTGATCTTTTTTCTGAATTATAATTATTCTGTCTTTTTCTCTTGCCTTTTCAAGACTGTTTCTATATATTCTATTTTCACAAAGCAAATTATAAGCAAAATTCTGTAGCATTAAATACATATATATACATACATATATGTATATATATATATATTTCCTCATTTATATATATATATATATATATATATATATATATATATATATATATGTATATGGAATAGAACTTTCTTACCCAGTTTCCAATATCCATATATATATATATATATATATATATATATATATATATATATATATATATTTCCTCATTAAAAGCCAAGATTTTTCTTTTTCTTTCAGAGCCAAAGATACTTTTATAAGACTAGTACAGTATTGCCATTCATGGGTATTTCTGTACAATTTTTGAGTACTTTTCATTTCTCAGAGAAAATATAAAGATGTAGTACTTATAGGTTGAAAGTTGGAATCAGGATTTTTAAAGAACAAAATGAGTGGTAGGTGTTGAAAACAATGTGGAATCATTAAAGCATTCTTGTGAGAAAAATCTACCATGGATCACCAATGGTGTGCTGATGAAGCTTTAAAAAACAGTTTTTCACAAAATAATAACAAAAAAAAGGAAAAAAAGAAAACAAACTTGATTTGTCACATTGGCTGATTTCAGCAATGTAAATGGTCTCACCATGATTCATACCAACCTACATTGCTGAAGATGGAGTTGGAAAGAGACCACAGCAGCATAGTGTTATAGCTTTCCATCATATTCATATAATCATTATAAGTAGACTCAAGAGCAGAAATGGTACTAAGTGATAGTACCAAAAGTGATGAGTTTTGATTATTTACTACTGTCATTTCTAATATAATTTATTTTATTGTAAGCATATACCTAGTATTATATATAATTTTTAATATTTCCTATGTTTAACAATTGGCTTACAACATTTATAAAAAAGATAATTCAATTGACTTCTTTTCCTTGCACGATATACTATTTGTGCTTCTGTCCCAGCAGGTAAAAGATTTCTGTTAAGGAAACATCCAAATGCTAGCTGTCTTCCTGGGATTCTTTGGTTGGATTCTGGAGCTCTGCTGCCACAACCCGCACCCCAGCTGAGAACCTGCGCCATTCCCTGAGAGGACTGATGCTGTTTCACGCTGTTTTGTTTTGCTTATTTGTTGTCAATTTTGCCTCAGTCTCCACAGCAATGGCACAAGTTGTGTAGACCATTACTGAAAGAGATACTCTGACCAGGGAAGGGCCCTTTGGTCAAACTAATTTAAAAATGACTCAAATCCAATGACTCTGATACAAGAAAAATGGTACCCTTTTATACAACATCAAACCCTCCATGTGGAGGCTGCTGCTAAAAAATGTCTTCCTGTTACTCTCTGATGGTGACCTGGAATAGAACTTTCTTACCCAGTTTCCAATATCCAGACAAGGGGTGAGAAGCCAGTTTTCCCTCTTTCTAGCAGTCTTTACTCTCTGAGTCCTTCCGATTCAGCTTTGCTTTTTTTTTTTTTTTTTTGAAATTCTGTATTTTTTAAAAAATTTTTATTGTTGGTTGTTCTATTTGGATTTGCTGGAAGAAATTTTTAAATTAATTACATAATAAATCATATGGATTTAATAACACTAATGGTAAACATTTATTGAGTGTTTATTATATGCCAGGCACTTTTCTAAGCAGTTTAAATGAATAAACTTATTTAATTGAGAGCAAACATTATTATTATTATTGAGCCAGAAGTATTAGATGAAATGAGGCATCTGTCATTGTTCTATGTAGGAATAAATGTTCCCAAAGGCACTTGAAGAGCCTCCTAGAAATTGGTAAAAGGTAACTGCAGGGAAGAACTCTTGATTACCAACCCTTCTCCTAACAGATCAGATCAGGACTTCTGTACCTTTGGTTAGGTTTTACCCAAGAATTTTGTCTGTGTAAAACGATTGCAATGGACAGACATTCCTAGATGGACAGATATTTCCCTAGAAATAATACCAGTAGTTTATTTTGTTTTAGTTTTTCTTGTAGGGTCTCTATTCCTGGCGTGGGCCGTTTGTTTCAAGAAGACATCATACCCCCCTTATTCATAATGTTTGTCACCCAAATTAAACTGGATCAGTTTGAGTGCCCTATCTGTTAGAATAAAGGGCATGTGACTGAGCTGGAGAACTGAGGTAAGCTCTTAAGTCTTCTACTGAAATCACTGAGAAATGACATCCCTCTTTCTTCTGTTGACCCAGTTGAGCTGTTGGAAGTTGCCAGGATAACTTTTGCTAGTCATCTCATCAAAACAAAAACAGAGTCTGCCTAAAGAGCAAAATGAAAAAAAAAAAAATTAAAGAGCTGAGACATAGAGATCAAGCATAGAGGTCAAATCCTGGTGATAGTGGTAGATCATTTGGTCCTAGCCATATTCAGACCCAGATTGACCATTTGATTTTCTTTTTTCATTTTTGTGAATAATTAAATTCCTTTTTAGTGCAAACCACTTTTAAGCAAGGTTGCGTCACTTGCCATTATAAAAGTTGTTGAAGTTTCTGCTGACAGTTTTTTCCTTTCAAACTGCCATTATAGCAGGCACAATTAGCTCTTTGTCTTTCTTCAGGTCATCCACCCTACATCATTGCTTGTACATATTTGACTAGATGTTACATAAATGATTGTTAAAGAAAACCCTGTGCTCTTCATCTTCCCCATGAATTAAATTTCTTGGAACACTTGAGGAAATGTGCACAGAGGCGAGTCAGAGCTTCTAAACTGTTTTTGGTCCTATATATCATTTTTGTCTTTGCATGCATATCTATTTGGACAGCACATCATTTCATAATTAAAAAGTATAATCTGAATGTGTCTGTACAACATTAAACATTTGGATGGATACTAAGACTGCACATCTGGTTGGAAAGTAAAAGGCAAACCGGAACGTCTGGATAACACCAAATAACCAGATGTTTGACCATTATTTTTTTTTAAATTTACTCTTGATTTAAATTATCTCCACTGAACTGAACGGAAGCAATCAAGTCATTAAACTGTGCCAGGTACCAAGTGAGGGACTCTCCTGTGGATTATTCTTGGAACTCCTATAATAATCCTGCCAAAATGACAGTTACTATTTCTAGTTTTCTACGAAAGAGGTGGAAATTTAAGTTTATCAAAGATTTATAACTAATAACTGGCAGAGCTGAGATTTGAACTAATGTCACCCTCTGGCATTTTGCTGTTCTCAGCACAACCTCCACATATACCCAACTGCACCATGTCATCTTTAGATATATACATTTTTTTTTTTTAATTTGTAGTACTGGGGGTTGAAACCAGGGCATCTTTAGCACTTTTTCTTTTATGGAGAGATGGGGTCTCACTAAGTTGCCCAGGCTGCCCTCAAACTCGCAATCCTCTTACCTCAGCCTCTCAAGCACCAGGGATTCAGATTTTCAGGCTCATCAGTCTACCCATAAGGCCTCCCTGATGCAGTGTGACTACATGTTGTTGGTGGTGTGAATTGTTTTTCACTTGTGACCACATAATTTTTGAGTTGCGCATCTGTATGGGGGTCTTTCTCATCCTTTAGGACTTCCTTCCTTTAAATTTACATGACCTTAGAACCAATATGGTTTTAATTTATTGAATTTCTGTTTTTAGTGTCTGTGGAAAGTACATTTGATGTTATTTGTTTTGCTTCCACTCACCTATCCCATTATTATAATAAAGAACAGATATATAAAGCAAAGCAGGCTTTGCCCTAGAACATGACATTGGCACAGGCCTGGTATTTTTCCTAGAATATCTGGGTATTTATGTATGATAGTTATTATTATGCTCTATAATTCTCAGATCATTATTCTTTTTTAATTTTCTACACTTTTTCCTTGGTGCATTAAAGTTGTACATAATAAAGAGATTTGTTGTTAACCTTTTCATACATGCACACAATAAAACAATTAATTTGGCCAATATCACCCCTCCAGCACTTTCTCCCTCTTTCCCAGCCTTCCACCCTTTGGTCCCTTTGCTCTTCTCATCTCCCTTTGATTCCATTAGATCCTCCATGACTTTCTTCTATTCTGTACTACTGGTCTACGTGTCTGCTTTTATGAGAGTTCCACACAGTTTTTGTTACTACACTGTTGACGGATACCTAGGCTGGCTCCATAGTTTGGCTGTTGTGAATTTGCACTGCTATAAACATGATTGCATATCTATCACTGTATTTAATGACTTTAATTCTTCAGGATATATATCAAGGAGTGGTATAGGTGGGTCATATGATGGTTCCATGCATAGTCTTTTGAGGAACCTCCATACTGATTTCCATAACTATTCTAATTTGCAATCCAACCAACAGTGTAAAAGTGTTCCTTTTTCTCCACAACCCCCTGCATTTATTATTATTTGTATTTTTGATGACTGCCATTATGACTGGTGAGATGAAATCACTGTAGTTTTCATTTGCAGTTTCCTAATTACTAATGATGCTGAATATTTTTCATATATTTGTTGGTCATTTGTATTTCTTTTTTCTTCTTTTATGCAAGGGTTTCATTTTTGTCTTTTCTTCTTTTTTGGAACTGGGGATCAATGTCTTTCTTCTTTGGAGAAGTCTCTAATTTATTTGCTCATTTATTAAGTGGGTTATTTGTTCTTTTTAGTTTAAGGAGTTTTGAGTTCTTTATACATTCTAGATATTAATCCTATGACAGAAGAATACCTACCAAATATTTTCTCCCATTCTGTGGGTTCCTTCTTTAAAATCTTAATTGTTCCCTTGCTGTGCAGAAGTTGTTTTTTTTTTAATTTGATGCCATTTCATTTATTAACTTATGACATTATTTCCTGAGATTTCCTATTGAGAAATTTTTTACCTGAACCTATGTTTTCTTCCAAGAGTTGCAAAGTTTCTGGTTTGATTCCTATGTCTTTGATCCATTTTCAATGATTTTTGTGCAGAGTGAGAGATAAGGGTCTATGTTCATTCTTCTACATATGGATAACCAGTTTTCCCAGTACCTTTATTAAAAAGGCTGTCTTTTCTCCAATGTGTTTTTGGGACAGGAGCAGATAGATGTAGATGTGTGGGTTTTTCTCTGTGTCTTCTATTATGTACTACTGGTCTACATGTCTGCTTGTATGACAGTTCCACACAGTTTTTGTTACTACACTTCTGTAGTATAATTTGAAGTAAGGAATTGTGATGCCTTCAGCATTCCTTCTTTTGGGTTCAATTGCTTTGGCTATTCTATGTCTTTTCTTGGCTTGTTTTTTTTTTTTTTTTATTTTTTTGGTTCTGAGAAGAATGTCATTGGGATTTTGATGGGGATTGTTGCAGTTAATCTGTATAATGCTTTTGATAGTATGTTCAATTTAATAATACTAATTCTGCCTTCCATCAACATAGGAGATCTTTCCATCTTTGGAGGTCTTCTTTAATTTCTTTCTTCAGTGTTCTATAGTTTTCATTGTAGTGGTCTTTTACCTCCTTGGTTAAATTTATTCCTATTTTTTTTAAAAAAAGAATTTATTCCTATATTTTGTGAATGGAATTTTTTTCTTAATTTTTTTCAGTAGCTTTATTGTTGGCATATAGTAAAGCTATTAATTTTTATATATTGATTTTGTAATCTGCTACTTTACCAATTTTATTTATTAATTTTAACAGTCTTTTGGTGAAGTTTTTTGGAACTTCTGAATAGGATCATATCATGTGCAGAGAGATAATGATAATTTGACTTCTTCCTTTCCTAATTTTATCTCTTTTATTTCCTTCTCTTCCCTAATTACTCTGGCTAGAATTCACAGCACTATTTTAAATAAGCGTGGTGAGAGTGAACTTCCTTGACTTTTCCCAGATTTTGAAGGAAATACTTTCAATTTTTCCTCACTTACTTTGAGAATTGGCTTTAGGTTTTTCACATATGGATACATGTTGAGATAGGTTCTTTCTATTTCTGGTTTCTTCAGTGTTTTTTATCATGAATGGGTGCTGAAATTTGTTGAAGGATGCCTCTGCTTCTATTGAGATGACTAAGTGGTTCTTGTCCTTAATCCTATTCATGTGATGAATTCCATTTATTGATTTGCATACATTAAACCATCCTTTTATCTCTGCAATAAAGCTAACTTGGTTATAGTGTACAATCTTCTTAATATGTTGTTGAATAAAATTTACTAATATTTTATCAAGTATTTTCTGCATCTAAGTTCCTCAGGGATATTTTTAATAGTTTTCTTTCCATAATGTGTCCTTATCTACTTTTGATATGTATATAATACTGGTTTCATAGGAAGAATTTGGAAGTGTTCCATCCCTTTCTATTTCATGGAATAATTTGAGAGGTGTTGCACTAGTTTCTCTTTAAAGTTTGGTAAAATACAACTGCAAATCCATCTTGACCTAGGCCTTTTTTTGTTGGAAGACTTATTACTGCTTCTATTTTATTTCAAGTTATTGTTCTTCTTAGTTTTGTATGTCCTCTTGGTTCAGTTTTGGCATATTTGTCTGGAAATGTATCTATTTCTTCTAGGTTTTCCAATTTATTGGATTGTATTATGGATTTTCAAAATATTCCCTAATGATCTCCTGGATTTCTGAGTTATCTGTGGTGATTTCTGTTTTTTCATCATTAGAGATGATTCTAATGATGATTCTAATGAGATGATTTTCATATCTAATGATGAAATTCATCTCTAATGATGAAAAAAACAGTACTGGTAAAAGTTCTGGTTCAGCACAGAGGGAGGAAGTACACAGAAAGAAAGACAGATTTGGCATAGAAAAGTCCCAAATCAGAAAAGCAGCCTGAATTTAGCTTCTTTTTTGGTTTTCTTTCTTTTTCTTTGGTTTTCTCTCTCTCTGCTGCTTTTGGTTTTCTCTCTTTTTCTTTTGGCTAGAATGGCTAAGAGTTCATCAATCTTGTTTATAATTTCCGAGAATCAACTCTTTGTTTCATTGACCCTTATATTATTTTTTCTAAAGTTCATTGATTATGGCTCTGATCTTAATTATTTTCTTCTTTCTGCTGATTTTGGAATGGGCTTGTTTTTTTTTTTAAAGGTTCATGACATCCATAATTATGTTTTTTGTTTGGGGTCTTTCTGATTTTCTTATGTAGGCAATCACAGCTACAAATTTTCTTCATGAACAGCCTTCATAGTGTCCCAGATGTTCTGAGATGTTATCACTATTCTATTTGATTCTAAGAATTTTAAAATTTCTTCTTTGATTTTTTCTATTACCCATTCATCATTTGGAAGTGTATTGTTTGATCTCCATGTGTTTATATAGATTTTGTAGAGTTTATTCATGTTGATTTTCAACTTCATTCCATTATTATATGATAAGATGCAAAGGATTATATCATTTTTTTGTATTTACTAAGAGTTCTTTACAGCCTAAAATATTGTATATTTTGGAGAAGATTCTGTGAGCCACTGAAAAGAAAGTGTATTAAGCAGTTGTTGAATGAAATAGTCTATACATGTCTGTTAGGTCCATTTGACTTAAAATAGATTTTATGTCCAAAGATTCTTAACCAAATTTGTGTCTGGATGATCTATCTAATAGAGATATTTATTGAAATCACTCAATATTATTGTACTGGGGTCTATCTGTGGCTTTAATGTGAGTAGTGTTCCTTTTATGTACTTAGTTTTACTCATGTTTAGGGCATAAATATTTATTATTGATAAATCTTCTTGTTGGATTTTTCCCTTTACCAAATGAAGTCTTTGTCTCTTTTCATTAATTTTGGCACAAAATATGCTTTGACTGTTATGAGAGTAGCTACTTCTGCTTGTTTGGGGGCTCCATTCACATGAATTTGTAGTCTCATTGTAGGTTCCTAGGGTTCCTAGTACTTCACAGAATAGTGGAAACAAACAATAGCAACAATCAATGCAGACAATATACAACATTAAAATAAATACTATGGTATCTACAATGTCAGTTTCCACAGAAAACAGAAATAGTCCCTAATCATCCTCTGGATTTCTGAGTTATCTGTGGTGATTTCTGTTTTTTCATCTCTAATTTTATTATTTTTGGTTTTCTCTCTTTTTCTTTTGGTTAGAATGACTAAGAGTTTATTAATATTGTTTATCATTTCAAAGAATCAATTGGGCCAACAATTGCCAACAGCAAAAACAATCAATAACCATAAACTATATATGGCATTAAAGCAAACAGCAGGTGTGACAATGTCATCCACAACAGTTATAATTCCAACAGCATAAATGGTAGGGGCAGGAGTTATATAAACCAACTAGATCTAAACAATGGTACACTTAATTAAGAGAAGTAAAGTCAGGCATGATGACACATGCTTGTAATCCCATTGACTAGGAAGATTGAGGCAGAAAGTTTGCCCAGCTTCAGAAAATTAGTGAGGCCCTAAGTAACTTAGCAAGATCCTGTCTCAAAATAAATAAAGAAAGAAAGAAACAAAGAAAGAAAGAAAAAAAAAAAGGATGGGCTTAGGTCTTAGCATCTCCTAGGTTTAATTCCTGATTTAAAAAAAAAAAAAAAAAAACAAAACAAAACAGAAAAACATTGCAATAGGAAGGTAGAAAAGAGCTTTCAATTTTGAAAAGTGAACAGAGAGAATTCAGAAAAGATATAGCAGGTGGTGGTTTTAAAGAAGGAGGAGAAAAATAGACGTAACAAAGTAATGGATGAGAAAAAGGTAAAACAATAGAACTTGGCTGCTAGCTGGAGAAGAAAAGAGAGAAAGAGAAATGAGAGAAATCAAATGAGAAGAATCAAATGAAAACAACACAAATAAAACCAATATACAAATAAAAAAACCTTAACAGTCAAAAAAGATAAGAAAAAATAATTACATTAAAAATGAGAAAAAAAAGAAATATCTAAGATGTGTGTGTGTGTGTGTGTGTGTGTGTTCATATACACATACACACCAAAAAAAAAAAAAGAAAGAAAAAGAAACTTTTTTTTTTTTTTGTACTAGAGATTGACCCCTGGGGTACTTTAACACTGAGCTACCTCCCCAGACCTTTTTAGTTTTTATTTTGAGACAAGGTCTCCCTAAATTTCTAAGGGCCTCACTAAAGGTCTTGAATGTATGCTCCTACTGTCTCAGCCTCCCAAGTTGCTGGGATTACAGCATGGGTGACACCCAGCTGAAAAAGAAGATTCTTAATGAAAAATGTAGGAATTGTTTCCACTGAGCTGATCAAAAATTGTTCGTGAGAATGGAGTGTTACCGTCTATGCCTAACTCTCTTTTCCATTTCTTCTTGAGCTAGGTACTGAGAACAAGGGCAAGGGCTGTGTGTGAACTCCTTCCTCTTTTTGCTTTGCTGTGGAGCTCACGTGGGCAGTGGCCTAAGATTGAAGCTTGTTGAAATCAATCTCATCTCTCCTTCTCGCCAGTATGAGGTAGGATGGGATGGGAATACTGTCAGCTGGAGTTTTGCTCACACAGAACGGATTGTAGAACTCCCCAGCTGGGGCTGTGGCAGACAGAGTTCTGTGAGTGGAGTTCCAGCAGGTGGGGCTTAGGTCTCATCAGGCCTCAGGTCTTCTTGGGTGTTGTCTGCTCTGCAGAGATTAGATCAACATACCCCTAGGGCCTGGCAGTTGTAGATCTTTGTTGGGGGTCTGGATCTCAGGAGTCTCCCAAGAATTCTACTTGTGGGGCAGGGGAGCCAATCCTCCACAGCTCTGCTGCCCAGAAATGCAGCCTTCCCAGGCTTAGTCCCTGAGAGCATTCACACCCAGCTGTTCAGATACCCAACCCATGTCAGTGGGTCCTGTGAGCCGCCAGACTCAAAGGAAAAGCCAGTTTCTCTCCCCTTCAATTTTACAAACTTCTCTGTGTCTGTTTTGCTCCCATTTTACTAGGTATACTTCAGGCCACATGGCAGGCTCTTGCTGGGACAGTGTGGCAGTGTTTGCTATGACCCTTTGGTTTGACAGCAGTAGCTACAACATGGCTGCCTCAAGGTGGCTTTGCCTCAGCTCTCTGAGGCCAGTTGAGCCACTGAACTTTTCAAAAACTATGCCCAATGCAGCATATGGGTCAGCTAAATTCAGGCTGCTTTTCTGATTTGGGGTTTTTCTGTGCAAAATCTGTCTTTCTTTCTGTCTTCTTCCTCCCTCCGTGCTGAACCAGTACTTTTACCAGTGCTGCTGCTACTACCCCAAATGGCTTGATTCCAATGCTGTCTTTCAGCTTTGTTTACTGTACCCACATGTCTGAGTCTCTAAGATACTCAGATTGGCAATATTGAGTTTTTGTGAAATCCCTCTTTTACATACCTTGCTGACCACCACTCGCGCTGCTTGAATCCAGAGCCATCAAGCAATCTAGGAATGCAGCCTTCTTCTAATACATCATCTTGGATTCCCTTGGATTATTTTTTTTAAATCAAGTTAATTTGCTTTATCATGAGTGTCAGGAAATTGTGTTTTATTCACACTTTAGGGACCCAAACTTACTCAATTATTCACAGAAGGACACGGTAATACTGGAGTTTATGCAATGCAGAAAATTTTGCTGAAAAAGGCCTATAGTTTTATATCCAGTCTGGTGACATAGAAAAGTGTGGTTTTATATCCAGCTGGTGACAGAAAGGGGCGTTTGGGAAAGAAAAAAAAAAAGAAGAAAGAGAATAAGCTGTTTTTGTACTTCCTGTGGTCAGCTGGAGGATTGGTGCTGCACTTTTATGCTGCCCATGAAAACCACTTTTTCCTGTCACTTGGACAACACAACCTAAAACTACCAATGGAACTGTCCAGTCCCCAGCTACCCCTGTGCATTGTGAACTTAATTAATGTCACCTGTGTGGTGATGAATCCAGAGAGGTGTCACTTCTTGCTTCTCTGGTTAAGTGACCAATTTGTATCCATGGGCCAGACATTCTCCTCTCAGATAATGTGGCTCATAATTTCTGGGTAAAGAGATCTCACAATGCAGAGCACAAGTTTTACTGTTTTTCTGGAGAGTATGGAATAAGCTATTAAAACTCTAGCAATGATGACAAAAGGGGAAATGTATTTCTTTATAAATGACACTCCTGCATTTGTAAATTTTAGGTTTGAAAAAAATTAAAACATTTATATTTGTGATATGTTAATGATAAGAGTCAACATTTATTAACACTTAGTGTTAAGCATCCTTGTAAAATCTTCACCTGTAATGCCTGGTTGTACAACTAGATTGAGAAAAAATATATTGTCCACAATTTTCTTTTCACAGATGATGACAGAAAGGCTGGGATAGGATTGGTAGTTGTTTTAGTCAACTTTTTTTGTTGTTCTTGCTGTGACCAAAAGACCCGACAAGAACAATTTTAAGGAAGAAAAATTTATTTGGGGGTTCATGTTTTCAGAAGTCTTATTCATAGATGACCAACTCTGTTCCTCTGGGATAAGGTGAGGCAAAACATCATGGTGGAAGTATCTGGCAGAGAAAAGCAGTTCAGAATGTGAACAACTGAGAGAGAGAGAGAGAGAGAGAGAGAGAGAGAGAGAGAGAGAGAGAGATCCCTTCATATAATATGAACCCAAAGAGCACATCCCTCATCAACCCACCTCTTCCAGCTCTATGTGTAACAAACTTCCACGTATACCCAAGCTCCTGTGCACAGTTCAGTCACTAACTATAACCAGTCATTTCCGTCAAAAAAATTATTAGATTATTAATAAGAGAGGTTATGAACTTTCATTAAAAATTTAGCTATGACAGTGTTTTAAAGGTTGTTTTTTTTAAACAAATTACTTGAAGTATTTCTCACAAATGTGTTAATACAATACATTGAGATTGGGAAAATCTGAACTAGTCTAACATCTGGTTTCTAAGGTGAGGAAACTAATATGGAGAAAATTCCAGTGATTGACACAAATTTACTTAGCTACATGGTGTCATACTCATACATGTCTAAATGAACAGTATATTCTGATTATGTTTACCACATGGTCCATGGTAGATGTCAATATACATTGAATGTTATTTAATTTATGTGGCTGTATTTTTACTGACATTTCATGTAATATTTTAGTGAAAGGAATAGTAATCAATATGTAGATACTCTTGGGCCCATATCTGTAAGCTGTGAAATGTAATTATTGATGGTTAGGCAGAAAAAAATATTTACCTCACATGAGTTTTGAAACTGGATTCAGTGAATGTGATTTGCATTTGGGGCTGGGCTTTGCAGTGATTTACCTCTTCCCAGGTGGATTGTGATTGAATATTCAACCTTATGGTTGAAAATGACAATGCAACTTGATTACTTTGGGAGAAACTCAGAGTAGAATAAAATTCAAATTACTATTATAGAAACCATGAAGAAGGGTGTTTAGTCAGTTTGGGCTGCCATAATAAAATTCCATAGCCTGAATGGTTTAACAACGTGAATTTATTTATCATTCTTTTGGAGGCTGGAAAATTCAGGAGCTGGCAGACTTGGTTTCCAGTGAAATCCTACTTCTTGGCTTAAAGACTTTGAGGTTTCTGTGTCCTTACATGGCAGAAAGAGAAAAGAAGCAAGGTCATTGATGTATCTTCCCATAAGGACACTAATCTCATTAAGGCATCCCGAATCACATGCTCTCATCTAAACTAGTTACTTCCCAGAGGTCTCATCTCTAAATACTACCACATTGGAGGTTGGGACTCAACATCTGAACATGGCAGCCAGAAGGATGAGGAGAGACACAATTAAGTCTATAGCATAAAGGATGATTGCAGAATATATGCATGGCATCCCAGAAAACTACAGGTGACAGATAAAATGTAAGGAAAGTGTGGAGTCACATTTTCCAACTAAAAGACGATATTGTAGAAATAGGAAGAAATTAAAAATAATGTCACATTAAAATGTAAGTAAATTTGATTAACAATTAACAAGAATTGTCACCTACTAAATGCTTATTATACATCAATTATTCACATGATTATTTTATTTAAAGCACAGTAGATGGTAGTTAAATTTATTGTCATTTTACAAATGAAGAAATTAGCTCCAAATAATGCAACAACATCTTCCAGGACAGGGTAATGCTAAAACCTATGCTACCACTTCTTTCCATGCCATAAATTCACAGTACTCTAAAGAACAGCTGCTTCTTTTTGCTCACATCTCTTGTGCCTATTGATTACCCACACAGAGGGGCTAAGTAAATGTTTATTGAATCCAAGTGTAAAACACCTGCAATATATTCCATTTGTAAGACATTGCGAAGAGTGTTAGATGTCATTCAGAGGTATATAACACAAGAAATACAGGAAAAATCTGAGCCTGTCTCAGAGAGACGATAAACCGAATGTATGAATACAAATGAAAAGAACTCAATTTCATTTATCTTTGTGCTGACAGTGCTTTCCACTTGACCAGACAGTTAATCAGAAATTTAGTGAATTGTCACTGAATGGGTTAGATTTAACAATATGAAAAGGCTTTCATATAATAAAGTATAGACAAGAGGGAATAAGGATGATACATCTTTTTATAACTTAGCTCTAGTCTCATACATAAGGAGTACTCAAGAAATGTCCAAATGATTAAATAATTTTATTATCTGTCATAAATGAAGATAGAGAAGAACTGAGCAAAATTAAGTGTACTTACTTTGGGTCATGATGAATTGCAATATGAAGAATGAGAATTCTATATGAAGCCCTATGAAAAATAAGACAATCTGCAGTCTGTCTCTCTTACATGCTTGCATTCCTAGATCCATGCTGGATTATTCCACCTCCTCACCCGTGTCCTATGTTCTCAGGTCTTTACACCATCTCCCAGGGATTTTGGATATTTTCATCCATTCCATAGACCCAAGCTAATGCCAGCATTTCCCCCATGTCTTGCCAACAGGTCCCTATATGATTTGAAGTGTCTTCTGTGTTCATTTAATACATTGTGAGATTCCTCACCAAAATTCCCCTGACACTCTACTTTGTTAATTTAAAATGTGTATGAAACACCTTTCTAGGTTCCACCAAAAAAAATGTGAACTTTATAACCAAGAAGTCAAAGATCATGGTTCCAGCTTTTGTTTTAAATGGTATTCCCCAGAAATCCAGCTCTGTGGAAATAAAAAGTGACTTAACACTTTGTCTTAGCCCATGTTATTTTCTGAGTATCCAATTATATGGATATTATAACAAGTCAAAGCTTCCTACAATAAAATGGACTTAAAAATAAATTGAAGCATGTAATCTAGGATTTGTTCAGATGTCTCTGAAATATCAATAATACATTGTGAAATGTACTCAATTTCAAACTTCATTTTTAAAAGTTATTTTCACATAAAGAGTACTTCAAATCCAAGGCCCTTTGTGATGTACAAACTTTTCCACACATGTTCTTATTAAGTCATCCCACCCACCTTATTAGATAAACAATGCATATGTTAGGATGCCTTTCTTTTGTTTCTTTGTAGATAAGGATAAGTGAAGCTGAGGTTCAGAGAGGTAGAGGTTTGTCAATGTCCCACAGCTCATAAACAGCAGAACTGTGACTCCACCTAGGGCTTTCTGGCTCCAAGTCACACATTCTTTTCCATTACACCACATACATCACTGATCGCTCCTGTCTGTCTGGTTTGGGGAGGCAGGAACTCAGGAGACCAATTAAAGCCCAATCGGTTTTATCAGTGCACACAATCCAGGAAAGGTGGCAGGGCCTGAAAGTTCCTCTCTTAGGGTACTAAACAGAACTCATGTTTATATGAGCAACAGGGAAAGCTGAGTTCTAAGGTGAGTTGCTCAGCATGATTTACTGAGCCTCGGGATTTCCTAAAAAGCAAATTGCCCAAATCAATATAACATAAAAATGAAAATGTATTAAAAATCTAACTTCATGCAGACAAGCTTTGACAAATATCATAGCAATGGATTTGGGGATGTGAGGGGCATATGCATTTCATCACTTACCCAGTCAGACCTTCTCCTGGCTCCTTAAAACAAAGCTGTGTGAATCATCTGTAAGTACAGTTTGTCCTGGTAGCCTCTGGAATTAGCTCACACATTAGAGCTTTCTTTAGAATGTGAGTTCAGTTCTTCAGTGTTCTTGGCATTGGCGTTTCTACCCTCAAATGACAGCACTTCAATTCTCCTCCTTTTGGCACTGTCCTTGTTATTTCTCTTACATATCATTATTTCCTCAAATGTATGTACACAATATGATTCCAATTTTGTTTTGTTTGTTGGGCCAGTGAACCTGGGTAACCCAAGGCACATGGCCAAGCATCTGGTAACAATAGAATTGACATTACCATAGAAGAACATTGGGAGTCCTGCAGCCATAAGGTAACACGAGGTACATGTAAGCAGTCCTGAGAAATAGATAGCAGTGTGTTTTCTTCTCTGACAGTTGTGTTCCCTGAGTTGACAGGATTAGGTCAAAGATCCCTGATAGCACCCTTTCAATACATTAGGCCAAGAGAAGACAGCACTTATTCCTTGCATCTGGTCTGGATTTCAACTTCAATTTATCATTTCTTCTGAAATTCTTAGAATCACAGACCCCTAAAAATTACAAGTACGGTATATCCACTAGGTCACAAGTTTAAAAGCAAAGGCTAGATAACCCATGTATGATGCATGCTCTTGGGCTTGTCAAGTTTGCCTTCTCTATTGGGGTTCTGGGTAGAGTTTGGAAGAGCCACTGAAAGAATTTTTTTCCCCTAGATATTCATTCTGAGGGCTCCTTTCCTTCATTTGGGTACCACTGTTCTATCTTTAGGTACTAGTGCAGTTTCAGGGTCCTACTTGGTGCCAGAATATATTTGGTGAATACATGAATGAATAAGATGCTCTCAGTTTTCTCTTGTATCCTGTTCTAAGCCACATTCCATTTCTTGATGTTTGCACTGGCACCTCATTTATAAATTTTGTGCTGTGCAGGCCAATTGCTTAAACTCTCGCTATTTCAGTCCTTATATATTAAGTTAGAAGAAGCAGCTCATTTGTCTTCCTAAGTTATTTAAATGAATTTCTAATTTGATTGACTATTAAATTTTCTCTACAGCTTAATTATTTCGGAACTCAAGGTTCATATAAGGCTTTTTTTTTTTTTTTGCACTTTTAGTTCTATATGAATTCTTTTCTTTTGTTTTCAGCAAGTGCTTCTGATGAGTGCCTGTTTGATAATATGGGAAGAATATATTTTCCATTTGTAAACTAAAGCTGACAATTTTGGGGTTTGCTATTCTCAAATGTTCCTCAAGAAAGTTAATTCGGGACTGGGGATGTAACTCAGTGTTAAGGTGCTTTCCCAGCACGTATGAGGCCTTGGTTCTCAGCACTGGAGTTAAAAATGATACAAAGGGAAGAAAGAAAGACAATTCATTTTTTCTCTTTTACATTAAGATGATAATAAGCATCAGCAAGGCCTCAGAGAAAAACACTTAACTGTCTTTAATTGCATCATCTGTAGGAAAAAACAAACAAACACCCACTTATTGATCTTAGTATCTTTACAGTCTCTTCTTGCTATTCCACTGACAAGTCTACCTTCCAAAGTGGCACTGGCCTAATATACAAAGAGAAACAGAAGCCTCATATTCCTTCTTCATAATTCATGCAAAAAAATTGTTTTGGATTGAATTTCCTGGCCCAAACATTGTCTCCACTGCTGCCGCCTCCGTTGCTCATGGCCACACACCTGGCCTCCCTGAACTTGTCTGCTATAGAAAATCATTAGTACCGCAGGACTGCTCAGGAGGAAGCTCAGCTCACTTCCTAATTATCACACCCTGCACATGGAAGAACCAGGCTTGTTCTCAATTCTTGGGGAAGAAATTGAAATTTATGGCCCATGAAATAATGTGTCCTTTTCGATGAGTTCTCACTATGTGAATCTGTTTACATCAATAGCAGTTGCCTCACAGTTGCTTATATTTCTGTTATAAACAAATAAAGTGATTTTTTTTTTTTGGCAAAATATTTAAGACCTAAAAGAACATGTCCTTCTCACACTTATCATTCTTTATTAAAGTCTCTGGTCAGTTCTTAGAGAGTTTGGTAATCTGCATGACTGGAGGTGGGGGGGGGGCGGAAATCCTTTGATAATTTTCCTCTTTGATAATGAATCCTCTCCGGGAATCTGTGGCTGATGCTTTTCAGAATTAGGTATGTCTCAGACCACTGAGTAAACTAGAATGAGCTTTTCTAGCATTTATGCAAAATACTAAATGAAGCTGTATTTTACCACAAATTTCTTTTTCTTTTTTGATTTGATCTTTTCAGAACATACGCCTTATTGAAAGACTTGTATTTCTCACTATACAAGTTTTGGCATCATCTATCACATCTACAAAAGCCCAGGGCATTTGACAAGTGCCTTTCTATATATGATGTGGACACTCTTGATCAGAGTAATAATTGCAAGAGTAATAGTAACAATAACAGCCATCTTAGAGGGATCTGGTATGTGAGAGACATGGTTTTGATAGGATGTGCTATGGATATCCATAGACCTATATTTAGAAACAAGGTGACATATCCTTTCATATCTAAATCTCAATAAATCCAAACTCTATCCTTCCTTCTAGGTTCCTATCCTATGGAAATGTCTGATATTTCCCCTCAAAAAAGTATGTATGCACTGCACAAGTTTATTCTATCTTCCATTTGTCTCTAGTTGGTCATTCTGATTTGAGATAATTCTCTGCATATCACATAAAAAGCATACCTTTTGGTTTATAACCATTAGTTCAAGGCTACAGTGTTTCATTATTTCTTAGGGCAATCTTTTAAAAGTATAAGTAAATATGTAGCTAAGCATATAAATAGTATATTTTATATGAAAAAAAATAGACTAATTAATGAATTAAATAGTTGGCTACTAAGAATGGATATTCCTAAAAATCAGAGACTGAGTCTACCCTCAAAGTGACTTCTAGTCCTCTGATCTTCCGGGATCTGAAGGCAAGCTAATTCCCATTAATTATGGCCTTCATCTCTATTCTTTGGGGTCCAAATCTAGTGTCTTCCTACTACAGAGACAGAAGAACATTCTTCCACGGACTGAGGACACAACTCAGTTCTGCCTCCTGGATGCGTTAAGTGACAGCATCTCTTTACTCTAGTGAGGCTCCCTCAGGTCATAACTATGTTGTGCACTTTTTCCAGTGGCAGGCATTGTGCTAGACAGTGGTGATGTAGTTACAAACAGCATCATGAAGCCAGGAAAAAGAGATTATGTGTTTCTATGGGTCTTACAATCTATAGGGGAACCATCATCACACATTTCCAAGCCTGAAAACACTATATCTTAACTACTTGTAGGGCACCACATCTTGGCCAAATAGCATCCTAACTTCCTTTTTCATATACTTTGCTCTGAAGGATAATCTCCCTCTCAAACTGCAGATATCCTTCTTTATCAGGCCATGCTGACTTGCCCTAGTCCTAGCCTTTCTAGGAGTAGCCTAGAGGTGAACATACCTGGACTTGAGTGTCCATCACACCTGGGCTTAAGCACACACTCTCCACAACAACCTGTCTCAACTTCAACACAAACACACATCACCCAGTGACAAGTTCCTCTATATAAAGTGCCTCCTTGACACTGGACCACATCAGAAGTGCATGGAAATCTGCCCTTCTGGTACTTTTCAGCTGTTTGAAACAAAGCTTAACCAGAAAAGAATCCTGAGAGGATGCAAATGATAAAACCTTTGTCAATCAGACAAGTAAAGGTGGAAAACAAATAGGTAAAAATATGCTACTTTCTGTTAGTTTATGATTTGGAAGGCTTTGTATAAAAAAAGAAAAATCCATTACAATTTGGGAAAATACAAATGATTCAGGAAAACTGCAAAATATTTAGTGGCTGACTGAACTTAACACTCTTTAGAATGGCTTTTATGTGTAGAGAAAACCTCTGTTAAAATTTGAAACACAACAAATATCTTTTTCTATTATCTTAATATAATAAGCAAAGATAATATTAATAACTTCAGGTGTGCTAAAAACAGCCCAGAAAATATTTTTATCTAATATAGTGCCTAAAAATTATGCAGAGGATTATTGTTATTTATCCTATTTGGGTGGAGGTATGCCCCTGATAAACCAAAATAAATGGGTTTCCTTTCACATTTAGCATGCCTACTGAAAGATGTGCTATTGAAAACTGAAATTTTTGCTACTAAATATTTTAATATGATTCAAAGTTTTAAAGTATTCCAATAAAACAGAGACTTCTCAGCAACTTAGTGAGACCCTATGCAATTTAGTGAGAACTTATCTCAACATAAAAAGGGGCTAGGGAGAGACAGAAAGATGGCTGAATAGAGAATCACTTCCCTGGTGGCTTTGTGGTGTGAAACCAAGAAAAGGAGACAGGCAGCTTTTCAGCAAGGTGGGTGAGTGAACAAAAATTATGGGGCACTTTACTGGAATTTAACATTGGATACTTCAATACAGATCAGGGACTCAGGAGATCCAATATGTTAAAATCAGGAAGAAATCACAGTGCCACAGCCACAGCAGTGGATGGAGGCACAAACCAGAATGGTCCATCCATGAACACAGTAAAGCAATAAGGAAATCAGAGGAACTTCCATTCTCAGGAGGACTGAGGCATGTCAGGGTACAGAGTTTAGAGGTCAGAGTCACCGCCCAGCTAAAACAGTAAGATTCACTGCACAATATCCTTGTATGGGAAAGAAGCTACCAATCTGTCCCAGGAGAGTGCGGTGGACAGTAGAAGGAATCATTTTACAGCCACAGTGTAGAGGCCAGTACCTGGGGGAGCCAATTCCTTCAAAAAACTGAGTTTGGCTCAAAAAATGAGATGGGCAAACCAAAGCAATGCAACAGAGAGTGCCTAAGTGACCAGGAGAAAATTGGGCATGGAGAGAGGTTTACATAGGAGAATACAATCCAGCTGTTTGCAGGACAAGCTGGGAGTGACATGTCTGACTGGGAATTCAAAAGGCACAGGGGTGGGAGAAACTGAGTTTGAAGACTGAATCAGAGACTAGGAATTATAGAGTCCACAAGTGACATAGGGGGCTTCTATACCACAGGAGTAGAACCCAAAAGAGATCCCTGGGGTGTAGTCTTCCAGCATTGATCAGCAATTGCTGAGCCCTGGAAGTAAACTGATTTAAAATCTACAGACCAACTGGCATTCAGTAAAGAGATTGGAACATACCTAAGCCTAAACCCCACCAGGATTAACCCTCTCACATAAGTAACTGCATCCTGAGGATAGAGCAACATCATACTCCTGACAGCCCCACCTCAGTACTGGGAAGGGAAACTGAGAATATTTGAACTCCAATTGAAACAATTGTTCAACTTTTCATTGAGATCTTTTTTCTCTCACATTGGTACCATTTTTGAAACCAATTACTTTTCATGCATCAATTTATTGAGAACTAGGATGACTGATTAGTATATTTCAGTTTTGTTTGTATTCTTTTCTTTTTATTTTTTTCTATTTTTTTAAAAAATTATGATATATTTAATAATATATACTAATATATATCTTATATATATGTATACATAATTATATATATTACACAGGGGAATACTGGTCACAGAAATTGCTCTTGCAAACTGGTCCTGTTTCCATCAATTCTATTTTTCTCTTTTCTCCTACTAACAGCCAACCTCTATTATTCCCTGTTTCACTCTTCCTTTAATTGTTTACTTCTATCTTCTTCTCCCTCATAAATGTCATATCCTAAACCACTTTCCTTCTCTTTGTCCACCATTTGAAATTGTAAACCCTGCTACAAACCTACTGATTTTATTACAGGTAATTAACTGAACATATCATTTCTGTTTATTGTGACAAAACTGTAGATGTCTTGGTAGGAGCTAATTAGTTTAAGGTTGTATATTATTTGCATTGTTTGCTCATATTATTTGTCTTCCCCTTAATGGTGTGGTACTGGAAACCTTCAGAGACACTATAAGTCTATAGGATAGAACCCTACTGCTTCAGATCCACACTGTTAGATAGGTAGACACACAAACAACCTGAAAAAACAAGGAACATATCACCCTGAACAAATCAAGATGCTCCAATAATAGAATCCATTGACACCATAGTGGAAGAAATGTCAGAGAAAGAGTTTAGAATGTGCATAGCTAAACTAATTTGTGAGGTAAAGGATGATGTAAGGAGTGAAATCAGAGAAAAAAAATTCAGGAGGTGAAGATCACTTCAATAAAGACACAGAGATTTTGGAAAGAAATCAAGCAGAAATCCTTGAAATGAAGAATCAATAAACAAAGTTAAAAATTTAATGGAAAGTATGACCAACAGACTAGACTACTTGGAACACAGAGATTAAGGCAATGAAATCAAAATATAAAATCTTAAAAATAAAGTTTACCATTGAGAAAAGATGTTAACACAACTTCCAAGAAATATGGAATAATATGAAAAGACCAAATTAAATATTTATTGGAATAGATGAAGACGTGGAAACATAAAACCAAAGAAATACACAATCTTTTCAATGAAATAATATCAGAAAATTTCCCAAACCTAAGAATGAAATGAAAAATCGAATACAGGAGGTTTACATATAGTCTGTTTGGGTACAGAATAGAAGATACAGACACAAACCCACTTAAATACAGTTATCACACACTAGACATGATATGAATACAAGAATTGGTAAGATTTTGCAATTTTACTGCTAGGAAGGTAAACGGCCTGAAATTGAGAACCAGAGTTGACTCTAATAATTTCTGCTAGACTTTGTGTTACCTATGGCTTTGTAGGTACACATTCCAAAAAGAAATGTGTGATTTTTAAGTCATTTGGTTTACAATTTCTGTTTATGAAATCTAAAGCATACTAATTTATAGATGATGTAAGCTAATTGTTCTATTAATGTTGATTCATTTCCTGTTCAAATACCAGGGCAAAGGAATTGGAGAGGAATGTCTGATGTTGGCCTTGCCTTTTCACAAGGCAACTCCCTTGCAGGTAGGTAGGTGGGTCAGGTAAGAACCAGTGGGTACACCAGCAGATCTCCACCGAGGTATGTAAAATTTTCCCAGACCTCCCTCTCTTCGAAAAGGTGAACATATAATCTTCTGCTATCTGAAAAAAACAGCACAGAAGGAGTTCTCTGTCAAAGGGGAAAAATACATAAGATTGGTAGATAGGTTTTGCTTTTCTGTTCTGCTTAGATTTCTCTAAATCAAACAGTCATTGGAATGGAGGTCAGCATTTGTGGGACACGATAATGGGAAATTGGGTTGTGGATAAATTTAGTTTCAGTTTAATTAAATAGGATCATGTGAGTTTTTAAGCATTACTTATAGGCATAGTTCCTACTAGGTGTCTCATCTGGGATGGGATCTTCATGATGAAGATGTGCAGAGCTAGAAGCTATACTGCATCGTTAACCTGCCCATGATACCAAGCACCAGAGGCAGTTGGGTAATAGGAGCAGAAACCGGTGTCCTGATAAAGAAGCTGCCTGTGGTACATTTCTCAATTCTTCAGATTTGTGAAATTTAGAGAATTTAGCTAATGGGTGACTAATCAAAACAAAAGTTCTCCACTCTCAGTTTTTTGTTTTTTATTTTAATGCTCATTATTAGGAGTTTTTCTTAAAAACCTTGTGAAGTATCTTGGGTAATATAAAATCAGAATACATTTTGTGAGAGTTTGTATATTCTCTGCATCCTAATTATACGTTAAAAATTCAATCTCTCATCCAAGAGGCACCCTGATTTTTTTGTTTTCCTTTTTGCTACAGAATTTTCTCTTCATAGATATTAAAAAGTTATTGAGTTGTGACAGTGTAAAAACATGCATCCAAAATGTAGAGAAAAATGATCATAGAGGCAGATTAACCAATTAGTTGATAAAAAAATTATTGTTCCTTTTCTGGATTTTGTGGTGTTCTTGCATTTGTTAGCTTGAAAACATTTAAATTGATTTTTTTTCCCTTAGATACTAATACATGTTTGCATTTACATCTAACTTACTAATTGAAATTGTTTTTCTTAAATGAATGAATAATGGATTAAAAATCTCAATTTCCTGGGGAAGGATGTAAAAACTCATATAAACAATTATGCTTAAGAAGAATTCTGAAGAATAAGTAGAGAATATTGGGGTCCAACAGATGAAAAGAACATTAGACTGTAGGTCAAAAGTCATTGAAGGGCCTTTGCTGAACACCCCTTCCCAAAATACACCACACTCCACCTTGCCTTGTTTCTCTCTACTCTGTTGCTATAACTGAATCCTTCTTATGTTTCTATTTTCACTACAGCATAAGCTTCTTGGGTACATGGGTTTGTGCCACCTTGTATCCCAGTAACCCTTGAGCCTGGAACTGTGCAGTCTAGTCAGCGTATAATAAAATTGCTGCTATATAAATACTGAATAAACCAACAGACAAGTACTCCAAAGTAGAGTTTCTTTGCATCAATCATTCAGTGAAAGAGAACAGTCATTAAGATATTTGAACACCTCCAAATCTCTAGCTAAATTTTATTTCTTGTATACTGCACTTTAAGAATCCTTTGGCAACACAGTTTTATTTTTGGTTGTGAAACTCACACACAAAGAAGATTGGTAGAATCTAGAAAGTTAAAAACCCAGATTTTTCATATGTATAAATTACTTTCTCTGCAATCATATTTAGAAGGGCAGAAAAAAAAAAGTGAGTCCAACGAGACTGAAAAGATGCATCTGGCCACCATACTTAAAAGGCATCATCTTGAAAACTGTTAATTTAATTGAAAATTGTGCAGGAATCTTCTTGCAGAGCACATAAATCCTGGCAGTAATGTTGGTAATCTTTCCAGGAACTTTGAGACAATCTTGGTACTTTTTTTGTGTGTGTGTGTTACTTCTTTTAATCACAATTTTGGGGGGTGAAAATTATGTTTTGTAATCATGAATGAAAGGACCCACAGGGATCTTCTCAGTTTCAGGCAACCCTCCAAGTGTTTCTAAGAGCAGAACAAAGATTTCCCAATTTCAGCTTGGCTGTGCCACTAAACCCTATCTGTCAACATTTTCTCCATCAATTTTTAAGTTGAAAAGGACCTGAGTAGTTCTGGGGGTAGAAATTGATGCATGCTAATTAGTTAATCCCAATGTCCTCCTTGCTAACAGAAGTTCTTTTTGTTCAAGTTAAAATTGTGTTCAGATCTATATTTGTTTTCACATTACCCCTTACAGCTTGATGTTACGTTGTGACATATTCTGGTCAATGATATTTCAAACAAAATCTATTTTTTTACAAAACAATTATGTATTACTGATAGAAGAACTAGCACAGCAAATAGAACCACTTTTTTTCTTCATAATGCTGCCCTGAGAATGGGTACAATGTTTGGAGCTGTGACTGCCTTTTTTTGACCATGAGGTGACAATCCAATGATTAGGAATACTGAATGTTCCAGGGTCACTGGCTCTGTGATGGACTGATCATCTTCTGATTTTATAATAACAAATAAATTTTGTATTTGTTTATTTTACTACCAGTTAGATGTCTACTATCTGCATCGAAAAGCATTCTAGTTGCACTTATTAATTCTAATATATTTATTTTCTAAAAGAGAGAAAAATCTGAGACTCAGTGAGAAGAAGAAAAGAATACAGAGCCATCGATATTTTGGGTGAGAAACCCATTGTAAGAGTTCCCACCTTTTCCAGATACTCACAAATACTTACTGCAGCCATCAATTTAAATTACTGCAGCCATCAAGTAGGATTATGGGTCTACTTACCTACCTCTCTAAGAGACCCTGCAAGTGGACCGATGTTCAGAAATGCTGACAATTCTACAGGAGTGTCAGAGAGCAACAGCCTGCAATATCTGTTGTGTATAATAACAATCATTTTTTTATGTTACATATTTAAGGTAAATCACTATCATTTGCAATAAAATAGTTGCTCATTATTAGGTCAAAGCAACGAAGGGTGAGTGTCAAATTCTACCATTCATCACACCTGTTCCTTGTCCTCAATTCTCATTGTCCACTCTGTTGGTGCCCCAGCCTCATGTAGGTTTCATGAGATTAAGTGTTGAGCAATGTGGTTGGAGTAATTTGAATCCTTCCATCTTGATCTCTTACTTTTTTCCTCTTAATAAAGGATCCCAGAGGACTCCAGATTGACTGTGCATCATCTGTGCCTTGTTCTTCTCATCAGTTATTAATTTATGCTAAACTCAGTGAAGTTTGCAACTTCTTATATAACTTCTTAGAAAGAAAGCTTTTCGCTCACTTACTAGTGCTGAAGCTCAGTTCCAGCATGGTGCTCTCTGTCACATTTCCACACATATTACTCACAAATAAATAAATCCTCTTAGTAAAGCATTTGGCATCTTTATCTTCCTTTATGAAAAACGCAACTCTGAGATTTCCAATTACACATATGGAGCAGATGTTCAACATGGCCTAAGTGAACGGGGAATTCAATATGGTTTTGCAATCATGGGACATACACTGTATCCCTTTTATGATAATGTTTCCTTCCAATTCCCTGTTGCAGAACAGCTGTAGCAAGTGCCAGAGTGGCCCTCTTGGCATGTTCTCTTTCTCCTCTCTCTCTCTCTCTCTTTCACTTTTCCCACTTTCTCCAGTGCAAGAAAAAAAAATCTAAAAATGGACGTAGGGTGGAAATAAGGCTTTCTGCCTCGTGCCTGAAATGTTAATGCCAATCTGTGACACGTGTCACCATGGAGGGCAGGGAAGTTCAATTATGGCCCACTTTCTGACTCTAAATTTGACTTTAAATACTCCACAGGTTCTAAATAACGTACTTGTTGTCAAGATAGCTTTTTAAAATTAAAATTTAATTTACATTTTTGGCACTCATGTCCCCACCTGCAGATGTTCCTTTGGAATAAAAATATTAAGTAATGTATGTGACAAAAAGAAAAAAACAAACTCTTTGGTGTGTCTGGGTGAGAGAGAGAGAAAGAGATTTCCAACTGGATGGTATAGTGATATCAACAACGGGAGAAAACAAATTGGAAATTATATCTCAAATGCATCCACTGGTTTCATTTAATTTTCATAAGCAAAGCTACCATGACAATCTCACATCAACTTCCTACATCCCCTTGTCCCTCTATCCAATGTCTCATGCAGCAGCCAGAGAAGCCATGATAATTTTCTGGTTCTTCCCACTCTTAAAATTATTTGGCAAATAGCATTACATATTAAAAAAAGTCAAAATCTTTCACAAAATCTGCAATATCTGGCAGACTTTGACTCCTGCCTTCATTTTGACGCCCTCTATAAGTACAGTCTATAACACTCAGCCTTTTCCTTTCGATGACACATTTTCCTCTGCCTCCCTGAGTCCCCACTTCTTTCTCATAAGGATTTTGAGACAACAATGGCCTCATGTGAATAATCCAGGACAATCTATCCCAAACTTCTAATTTGATCACACCTATAAAGTCCCTTTAACCATTGCAGATACACATTCACAGGCACTGGACATGAACATATTGGTGGTGTGGGTGTGGCAATTAGTTTACCTACCACATCAAATGACAAGATACAGGCCACCAGAAGGATTAGAGCATAGAGATCTCATTAATATCCAACCCTGAGAGGCAAGGATAAGCAGGTAGGGCTTTTATACTCAGGCATATTATTTCAGGGAACTTCAAGTAGCCATCAGTAAATATGATAGAATCACAAGGAGAGGGAAAAAGCAGATTTGAGAATCATGTATTAAAATGGACATCAAGGCTAGATGCTGTGGTGCATGCCTGTAATCCTAGCAGCTCCGGAGACTGAGGCAGGAGGATCACGAGTTCAAAGCCAGCTTCCACAAAAGTGAGGCACTAAGCAACTCTGTGAGACCCTGTCTCTAAATAAAATATAAAATAGGCTAGGGATGTGGCTCAGTGGTCAAGTGCCCCTGAGTTCCATCCCTGTTACCAAAAAAACAAAACAAAAAAAGGGCTGGGAATGTTGCTCAGTGGTTAAGCACCTCTGTGTTCAATCACTTGTACCCCCCCATCAAAAGAATGGACATCAATATTATTCAGTTTATGAATTCTGGAAACAGAAGAGAACCTAATAAACTTCCATGGGAATTGTATTGCTACTGAAAAATGAGCAGACAGTACAAAAAGCCTTGGTCTGTTCAGGGCTTAAAACACCTTTCATGTTTCACTCTTTCCCTAGTTGGAAATGGACTTTGGAATTGATATCACCATCAACTAGGGCATGGTCTCAACATCTCTGATTGGCCAGAGTGGTTTTCTGGAGGATTCTCTGGCCTTCCATAGCACACCCAGTGGAAACTGCCCACCTGTGTGAAACTTCTAATGCTTTCTTTTCCAACATCTGCCACAGCAATTATGGTTATGGTTCTTGCCCTCCTTCTGCAAATCACCTTCTTGGCATGCTGGCACCATCCTCTGGTGTTCATGCTAGGAGGCTAAATCCGATGTATCAGGAGAATGTGCCCACAGTGTGAAAACTCTCCCTTATTGAACCATAAGTTGCAACTTCCTTCATCAAAACTCCCTTGGGATCTACTCCCAGCCTCTGCCAGGCCATGCTGGCTGGGTCCTCCAGCTCCTTAAGAAGAGTCTTTTTCTTCCCTAGCAGGCCCAACAATTCTCTTGCAGCCTCATCATGTGAGCTAACCATAGTTACCTGTTGAGGGTGCACATATATTTTCAAATATATGATTCCGTCTAGATTTCCTTATTTGGAAAGAATACTAAAGATTGGTGTGTTGTAGGAGAAATCAGTCCATACCTAGCAGATATAGAGATGTGGAGGGGGGGGGGAGGGGAAGGGAGATGGAGAGGGAAAGAGAGGGAGAGGGAGAAGGAGAGGGAGAGGGAGATGGAGGGAGGGAGGGAGGGAAGGATAGAGAGAGAGAGAGAGAGAGAGAGAGAGAGAGAGAGAGAGAGAGAAGACAGATGGACAGAAAGAAAATCAGAGACAGTATGTTCAGCAACTGACAACTCACCTGAAATGATTATCTCACATTTTAGGGGACTGGTGTCCTGTGTAAACTAGTAAAGGAAAGCAATCAATGAAATATTATTATTATTATCAATATTATTGCAAAGACTTGATTGGGCATCCAAAAACTAGGAATTGATACCCAATAATTTTAATATATTCTACTCTTGGTAATTTTTTAAAATACTAATACAACACATTCACATTTTTGTCTGTAATCCTTTCTTCTTCCATAGACTCAGATAGCTAAATAGATACTTCATCATCAATATTATTTTTCATTTAGAATTTTAATATTTCAGTGCTCTTAAAAATATTAGTAAAATACCACTAATATTTCTGCAAACATTTACAGTGAAATAGGAAGCTACACAAAACTAACTTTTGAATAAATATGACCAGAGATAAAAGTCCTAGGGTCTGATTCCAAGAGTCAAGTAGACCACACAGTAAGCCACAACATAATAGGCATCTGACATGCCAGTGCCTTGGAGGATAAGTCACCTAAGCTTCAATATGACTGGAAATAAGGACACTCTCTTCAGAAAGAAAATTCTCATGTTTCTAAAACTTACTGTTTTTTTTTCCCCTAAATGAAAGCATATATTCTTTGTTTTTCTTTATATATTTTCTTTTATATTCCTTTAACACACAATCCCCTTTGTGAGTTTGCCTATTACTTCTTAACTCCAAAACTGAATAGAATCTGAGCAATTATAGACTGCCCCCCACCAATCAAACCCTCATATGTTGCAAATGCGAGTTTCAATGAACATGTACTTGGGAAATGAAAGACAGATGGTCTTCTAGTCAGTATCTCCTTTATCTCCTTTCCCAGTCCAGAATCAACTTCACATGTCTTCTCTGTTTTATTCATATCAATAAGCTTGCATCTGTTTCATAATTTTTTTTTCACTTGACTCTTTTTACCAATTCTAATTCTCCAAATGTCTTCTCCATTGAAATCCTTCCTTACTGTTTCCCCCTAAGGACTGTAACACATTTCTCAATTGCTTTCTCACACATTTGTTTCTCCAGACTTTTGTTTAGAATAAAAAGCCTTCTTAACTAGGTCTTTTATTGTAATAAAAATAATTCTAACCAACTATTGAACTTTCACATCTTCATTGACATCTGGGTTTGGAGCATCTGCCACACAGAAGGTATTGAACAGTCAAGGGAGAAAAAAAATGAACCAGCCCCTCCCATCTATCCTCACTTTTTCAAACCTGGGAAATCCAGAAGCATCTCTGGGATTGAAGGGAGAGAGGGAGGGAAAAGGGAGCAGGAAGATGTCCCCTGCCCTTCCACTCTGCTATGGAAACCAAGGACGGATATGACCCGGGAGAGGGAGAAGTTTTATATTTGCATGTTTTGTCTGAAAATGAAAATGAGACTGACCAGCAGTGGCCAGAAGAGCTAAGATTCATGTGACCTTGTCAATGTCTGAGAAGGGCAAATGGAGAGCGGGTCTGAGAGTCCACTGATTTAGAAAAAAAAATCAATTTCCTATCTGCACTTAACTCAATATGGTGCTTTTTTATACATAAATTTTATATGAATAAATTTCATAACATTTGAGAAACAAAAAGTGGTCAAAAATGCAAAGATCTCAGATGTGTTACATTTAGTGGTGTGACATTAGGCAAATAAAATATTAGAAAAATTTTGTTTAAAGAATAAGAATAGTAGATTCTCACTGCTTTCTTGTGAGATTTAAGTGAAAAATAATGCATCAGTCACAATACCTGGTTCACAGAAAGCCCTCCGTCCATCCTGTTTCCCTTGGGACTTCTCATCATTGTGTTTTTTTGAGGAGTTCTTGTATACCCAGGAGTTATGCCAGAACAGTGTGAAATTATTTTCTTTCTACGTATTTTGTAAGTCTTTAGGGACATGAGGATGATGCAAATGAGCAAAAGAAACAAAAACAATTATCGAACACTAAAATGTGTGGTTTAAACTATAGTCTAGCTGTTTGGGAAATTCAGAGAAAATGAAGCGAAGTGTGAACTAACCCAGTGTATTTCCTAGAAAACAACCCAAAGTTCAAGTCAGCACGAAAGCTTGTTTTTCTTCCTTCTGGCTCTTTTCAATTTGAAACACATCCAAAGCCCTTTTTGAAAAGTAGGAGGCTTACAAAGCAGAAGAGCCAACAGTAGATGTCATTGTATTAGTTTGTTATCCAAGACTCAGGTCCATATTATCCAGAGTCCTACAGAACACCCCTCACTGGTACCCCATTTCAACATTTGCAATGGATTATTTGGAAAACATTGTTGGGGGTAAAGCCACATCTAACAACTCCCATTCCTACAGCATCAGATTTTGCTTTTAATAAAAACAAGATTCAAAGCTTTTGGAGATCAACTTATGGGAATGGGAGTTGTAAATAAAGTATAAGACCTAGTTACAATGAGTTTATAAAGGCAAAACCGCCATGAAATCAACGGTTTGCTTAAGGAATTTAGGTTCAGTTTACCTTGAATTCACAAAATGTTTCATCCTGTTGCATGTGACAGCTGTAAATACATGTGCATATGAAGAAAGAAAATAACAACAGGGGAGTGTTTACAAAGTTTGTGACCCCTGCAGCCCTCCAAAGACAGTCCCTCCTACTCTCTGCCTACAGCACCCACTTCTCTCAACCCAGAAGATTCAATCTTGGGTTAGATTAGTTCTTACTCTTACATGATGCATGCAGAGTCAGAGTAAAAATAGAGAAAGTTGGAGAAAGAGGATGAGCTGGTCTGTGGAAGATCAATTCAGTCTGTGTAAAATGCAAGAAAGAAAAGAAACAGAGTGGGGGGTATAGAATAAAAGCTGCTTTGAGTAGAAGAAGAAATATTGAGTGTAAATGTTGCAAGGAGGGTCAGAAGTGAGAGCATGTCTTGATTGTTGTATATGAGAATGTGGGGAGAAAAGAAAACAAGATATGAGATTGTTATCAAAGTTATGAGTTGCACATGCTTTAATGTTTTACAAGGAACATATGTAATGCTTGGAATTTCTATGGTCCAGTTTTGTGTGTCCTGAAAGTACAATGTCATGGTTTAGGAAAAAGGTGTCCCCCGAAAGCTCATGAATGCGACAATAGAAGCCTGTGCAAAGAGGAAATGATTAGATTAAGAAACTTGTGAACTAATCAGTTGATTAATCCACTGATGGATTAACTGAGTGGTTACTGTAGGCAGGTATGATGTAGCTGGAGGAAGTCACCTCACTGGGGGTATGACTTTGGGGTTTATATTTGGTGAGCAGAGTGTGCTTGCTCGCTCTCTCTCTCTCTCTCTCTCTCTCTCTCTCTCCCCTGCCTAGTTGTCACGTCCTGAGCTTCCTTCCTTGTCCACACCATTTTTCTATCATGTTCCACTTCACCTTGGTCCCAAAGCTGTGGAGTCAGTTCAACATGCACTGAATCTCTGAAACTGTGAGCCAACATAAACTTTTTTCCCTTATCCTTGTTCTGAACATGTATTTTATTCATAGCAACACAAAAGCATACAATCATACACACAGAGAACTTTTGAATCTCTGGGTCATGAGGTATATATGCATGCTGCAATTGCTGGAAAATTATTTTAATATTTTTCCCATAGATAGAAAGTCACATATGTACTTATGATATCTATAATGGTTAAATCATTTTGGTAAGAGACTGAGTTATAAGAATGGGCACTAGATAAACATGGGATCTGGGCATGTAAATGAGGAAAATAAAATCATACAATTAGGAAGAGAAAGGAAGTAAGTAGACAGTATGAGATCAGGATTTGGTAAATGAAAAATTGGAATTCTCAGGCAATTTTCAAGGTTCAGAAGAACTTGGAACCAGGAGAAGCAATAGTTTCTCAAACACACAAGACTTTTAAAAAATGAAGATCAATCTGAAAAGAGACTTTAGGGTACCCAATCAGTTCTCCCCTTCTCAGTGACTAAGATTTATTTTGTGGCTGACTCGTCTATAAGCTCCAACCAGGAGCTGAGGTCCATCTATACAACTTATGCATCAGTACTTGACACAGAGATCATATATAATAAACATTGGATGAATAAATGAATCAGCTCCCCTGCAAACCATTGCATTCCTCTGCCTGGTGGTGACTGTAATAAAGTAAAGCTGTTTAAGCAAATGGTTCCCTAATCAAGTTTAAGCTGCTGTGCTGATGGACAGTAGCTTGTTCGTGTTTGGAGTCCCACCTGGTACGACGGGTGCTAAATCAATGCATATTGAACTGAGTTGAAAAAAAAAAGAAATATACAGAATAAGAGCTTTAGCATGGACAGAAAGGGTAAGGCTAAGTGTAGACCAGCTTCAAAGTCAGGCAGGAAAGGAATTGTGAACAGATTCAGGTGCATCTCAGGCTTGCCATGGAAGACCTTGTGAAAGAGATACAAAACTCCCACATTTTCTACCACCAATACCTAAGCTATTGGTCTTTATCTCATACTTTGATCCACAACTTTTAGAGGTTTTATCAGAAGACAGTATCAAGTGCTATAGGAAAAGTACCTGCAGATTCCCTTATTTTAAACTGAAGTTACTTTTAAATAAGTGTTAATTTGTTGCATAGGAACATCTGGACTCTCAGCTTCTTCAACAGGTTGAATGCTTATTCTAATAACACAATCATCTTTGGGGAACTGTCTTCAAAATCTTTGGAAAAGCATTTTCTTTGTGGGTATGTATTATTTCAAGACAGGCAAAAGTTAACCCTCATTTATACCTTGCTAATAAATTTGAGTTACTAAGCAAACTAAGGCAGTGTTTCAGAAATAAAATAACAAGCTCTAACGAAATAACTGAAATTTTGGAGCTATTTGTAAGATGGGCCCTGAAATCAGTGCCATTAGAAGTCACAAAGATATTTTATCAAGGGAATATTGTGAAACTAAGTACAGTGTTTTCCAAGAAGACGGCACTGGAAATCTACACCACTGTGAATGAGTAGGTCCTGGCATGCTTGTTCAGATAAAAGTCACAGAACTTCAAGAGAATTCTTCTTAACTTTGAAAAATGTCTGAATCATGTGTATTTTTCATTTACCTCTATGTGTTTTCCTTAGGAATGCCAAGAGCCAAGCAAAAGGGAGGGAAACAGGAAAAAGAAATAGACGTGGAGAAACTCTCTCAATAGAGAACGTAACTCAGGCTTAGGTCAAACAGTTTACGGAGTTTAGTCAATAAAATAACAAATGCAATGATTTTTAGTGGGAGAAAAGTGAACATGAGGAAACCTATCAATTTCCTGTGTGGACTGCTAGCCTGCTGGGGTCTGTCAGCACTACTAGCATAGCACATCTCTGAAATAAATAGGTATTCATCAAGAGTCTAGACCAGAGAGGGAAAGAAATACAGCTCCGACCCTACCTCCTCTCCATGGACCCGTTAGCTAAGTTGTTTGGATCAACAGTGGAACAGAATCCTATGCTTATGAGAAATCTTATTAGCTCTCCATTTCTTAAGTGTGGGTATGAATAGATCCCAAATTATAAGCCCTCTGGTACCATTAAGCTCTGCCTAGGTACAGGTAAGATCTCCGCCCTCTCCTGAGCCAGAAAAAATTCCTTCTTTCTAAGTTTATGGGAACCATAAACCAATGTATCAATTACAAAGTGGTAATATATGGCTGCTTCTTCTATTCTTGAATTATGTTTTATTCATTTAGTCCATTATCAAAACTACATATAAGGACGGCTATGTCACAGGTAATATACACTGATAATACAAAACAGTAGAGTGGCATGGTCCTTGAATTCCAGACCAGTATGTGCATCACAGTGGTGATTAGGCACATGTGACATTTGGGCATTTAAAGAGTGGCTCTTCCAAATAAAAATATGCCAAAAGATTTCTGAAAATTAGTACCAAAAAAGAAACTAAAGTATCTCATTAATGATCTATGTTGCTGTCATTTTAAAATAATATACTGGATATGTTGTGTCCAAATATATTATTCAAACTGATTTATCCTAAATTATTTTACTTTTACAATATGGCTATTAGAAAATATACTATTTAATATAATGCCCTAAATATGTAGCTCATATATTTTAATTCCACAGAGTTGCCTTTGAATTCCTAAATCAAGAGAGTAATATAGACACTTAATTGTTGATATTTACAACAACATGGCAAGTGTAATGCAAGGATAATAACAAATAGAATATGTTAATTATGATAATAGCAAATGCCTATATTTTTTATTATATGCCAGGTAGATCTAAGATACATAAACCCTTTGTAACTATTGTGTTATTGTGGTCATTAATGTTAATTCATGTTTTTTAGATAAGTAGACTGAGGCGCACAGGACAGTTGAATATATTCACCAAAGGGGAAAATTTGAACCCACAGAGTGGGTTCTTGCTACTGTGCTCTTTACTGCTAAACAACACTGCTTCTTTACTTCCTCACCTGGATGAGGGGCCCTGAGTTGAAATGAAAGTTTGAAAATGAGCTTTTATTATAGCTAATATTAATACCTGAGAGGAGATATTAACCACCAATAGACACTAAGCAGATCCATTTCTCTTGTATGTGAAATAAATCAATAGGAATGGGAGGGAGCTTTAGGTACGTTTAGTGTTCTGAGAGAAATGCAGTGTTAGAAGAAGAGAAGGGTGAGAAAGGTGAGAAAGAGAAGGGAGAAAAGATGAGAAGATGAAGAAGGAAAAGAAGGGAAAGAGAGGGAGAGGAGGAGGAGGGAAGAGGGGGAAGAAAAGCTGCTCACAGTAGATTTCAATTTGACTGAAAGTGGTAAATTTTTAAGCTTTTTACAGATTTACCCCTTTTCGAATTTAAGACTCAATGAGTATATTATTTTTGTAAGTCCCCCAATTGGTTTTTCCTTCCATGTATAAGGAAATTAATTAGCCTCATCCTGCTTCTATTACTCATAAGAGGATTGTCTATGGAAAATAAACTTGGTGAGTTCCTAAAAGACTTGTACATTGACAAACTGAGCTAAAAACCAAGGCAATAGGATACTTGTCTTCTCAATATATGTTTTACCCTTATATTTCAGGATTTGGGAAATTTTCTGATAGAGAAACAACTGCTAGTAATACAGAGACAGAATTCTGAATGTTTTAAAAAAAGAAGAAAGATTAAAAGAGAAAAAAGGCTAAATGTCTATAAAAATGGGGATAAAAGTAATGTTTTGAACAACCAACAATAAAAAATTTAAAAAAAATGGGGATAAAAATGGGGAGATAGTTTTCAACTGTGTAATAATTCCCTGATTTCAAGGTAGACATTCGTGTTCAGGTAAGAGGGGGGAAGGCAAGCGTTTCCCCGTGAGCTCCTGGTGTTTGAGGATGTGTGGCGAATCCCTCTGCTTATGGCTCCAGAGATCTGCAGTATTTACGTGAGACACGTGGCCCCAGATCATCAGCAGGAAAGGGAAAGTCAGACAGGTGGCCAGAAATGATTCTGCAGAAGCCCAGATGAGAAAGCGGAGGGGGAAAGACAGGAACAGAGGCTGTTAGGGTGGTGAAATAAGAGGGATGCTGGAGATGCCATGTGCACATGACTCCTCCAGGAAGGGAGGAGACTGAGTGAGATGTAAAGAATGAGTAGATTCCGGCCTGGCAAGGAATCGATATCAAAAGATTTCCAGGCAGTGGGAAACACAGAACAAATGACTCATGGGTAGAATCACATAGCATGCTCTGAGGGCTCAGTGTGTCTCAAGTGCAGTGTGGGAGGAGGGGGAGACAGATAAGTGATGAGGTAGGGCAGCTGGATTCCTGGACAGCCTCTTGGGCCTTTTACACATCTTGGATTATATCCTTTGGGTTTGGGTGGTAGAAATCTCTGAAGAGCGTCAGAGAGAGTGTGAACTAGTCTGGTTCATATAAATAATAATAATAAAAAAACATTAATGTTTACCTCATTTATTTGCTTCCAATTCTTCTTTTCCACTCCATCCTGACCTCCCTATTGGTTATGCATGTTCCTTTGGTACACTCAAAGGACCTTCGGTTTGCAAAACTTGTTAGGATACTTTGGTGTTTACTACTCCCCCAAATCAAGTTTTTCTATCAACTAAAGCTATTTTATTCATCACTCAATGTAACCCTTATGAAATGTTGATGAAAATCTTCAAATACCTTGGAATATATTTGGTAAACAATTTCCTATCTTCCTGGGTAAAATCTAGCAAGTGGTAAGTAAGATAGAAGCCAAGGCTCTTTCTCCATAGCTTCTTATGACATAAGTCCCCTTTTGCCCCCAAGAGAGAAGAGACCAGGAAAGTGTCTTCAGAGCAGGGGATATGCCTGGTGTCTGTTCCATGTTAATCACGAAGCATTAGTGCAGTGTGATTCAAAAGCTAAGAACAGTAATCAGATTCAGGGAAATGAAGCTTAAGTTCAAATGTGCCAATTATCTGTATGTCTTTTAGGCAAGACCATTTCCTAAGGCTTTCATTTTTTAGACATAATAATAGAGTAATAATACAAGCCCAGCATTTATTGCACACTTGTGTGCCAGCAACTGTCCTAATTTTAGTGCTTTACACTGTGTATAGTACTTAATCCTTATGGGGAGTCAATATTACCTTCATTTCTAATTTAAAAAATAAGGACAATGTGACACAGACTTTCACCCAAAGTCATAGGAAAGCAGTGACATTAGGATTTGAATTCACCAATTCTAATCCAGAATCCACACTTTCAATCACTCTGTACCTATAGAACAGATTGTTAGGACTACACTGCTGAATAAACAAACAATCTTTGTACACTGAAACTGTTGTTTGAATTCAGGGAGGACCATTGTGCCATTGTTTCTGAGACAAAGCCTGCTAAAGGGCGTGTGGTCTAACATGCAGAGGTTCTGGGATAAAAGTGAGTTCTCATTATATTTTTCCATAAGAACAACTGTTTCTCTTGTCTCCATAACCACCATTTGGGAAAGACTTCAAAATAGCCCTACTTTCCTTTTCCCATAGCCCTCAATCTTAAAGAATTAAAAAGAAATGCAAAGCAGCACCAGCTCTTCTACAGCTGTCTTGGTTTGAGAGCACCTTAGCTTAGGTGTATCACTGGTACTTTGGTGGGTGTGTCTTCTCTCTGTTTTCGAGCATTCCATCTGAAACTGCCGGAGGAGTGAGGTGGGACAAGCATCAAAGTGAATCTCCCGGCCTCAGTTTTCATCTGTTTAACTTCCCCTCTCAAGATTCACAGGAACTGTGTGTGTCTCACATATGCCGTCAGACAGATGGGGGGGGGCAGACAATGCGATACAGCCACACCCTCCCAAAGTCCTGAAACAAGCACAACACCTGACCCTTCTTTCCCAACCTTAGGAGAATGTTTAAATCAAAAATCATCCCAACCTGGTGTGATGGTGCACACCTGTAATCCCAGCGGCTTGGGAGGCTGAGATGGGAGGATTTCGAGTTCAAAGCCAGCCTCAGGAATGGCGAGGCACTTAGCAACTCAGTGAGACTCTGTCTCTAAATAAAAATACAAAATAGAACTGAGGTATAGCTCAGTGGTTAAGTGCCCCTGAGTTCAATCCCTGGTACCAAAATAAATAAATAAATAAATAAATAAAAAGAATCCCAAATATTTATATCCTTCATATGTAATCCTCAAAGGAATTGTCATGTGTCTCCCTTGTATGAGATGGTGTAGGTACAATCAACCCAGTGTGGGTTCAGAACATTTTCGTTTACTCACCTCACATTTACTCGGAGGCAGAGAAACAGCTTACAGGGAGATGAGAACACATGCATTTAAGATTCATGTTAAATTACAAGAGAAAGTAGTTATAAAATACCATAAATTAAAGGAAAATATCACTCAACTTTGTGCTAACACTGTGCTAAGAAAAAATTTTCCTCTGATAAATACTCAAAATATCTTCAGTGACTGTAAATTTTATCTTTAATAATTTTCTCTCTTTCTCAGTTGAGATTTTCTTCATTTACTTTATAGACACTTTCAATGCCAAAGCAATAGATAAAGAAAAAGTGGATACTTAACTCTGTATTATCTCTTTCCTGGAGCAGTTTTTACTTAAACATGATATTGTAAGTATCTAATGAGAATGAAGAATGAATCTTAACAGTCTAGCTCTGTCACCTTTGTAAACCTTCTGCAATCACCTCAATCCCTCAAAACAATGTACAATGTAATAGATTATAACCTATAAAGCCACATAGAATACCCAAGCTATTACTTATGTATACTTAGCTCTCAGAAAGTGGATACAATGAGGATGATCAAGTGTCTAGACATTCTTCCCCCAAACCCTATAAAGAGCAAGGAACAATCATAACTGCAGAAGTGAAGAGACTATGGGGCCTAGAGATGTTAACATAATAAAAGCCACCACCATCATCATCATCATCATTATCATCATCACCACCACCATCATCATCATCATCATTATCATCATTATGTTCTCTTTTCCAAATATTCATTTATTTAATCTTACATCATACACCAAGGATGGGGATGTAGCCTAATAGTAGAACACTTGCCTAGCATGCAGGAAGCACTGAGTTCAATCCCCAGAACCACAAAAGGAGAAGATAAGAATGTTTACACCATATGCCAAACCTGTTGTAAGTGCTCTTTTCAACTTTGGTAAATGGAATTGAAACAAATATTAAAGAAATTCTCTCAACCTACAGGGTCATTAAATGGCAAAACTGAGCTCTGGACTCAGCTTAAACTTAAGTCCTTCCTCCATACACCAGGTAGCTCATGTGGAGTTGAAGAGCTGATCCCAAGTCACATGGAGGGCAGAGGAGTTAGAATCTGAACCACACTCACCTGGCTTCTTCCCCAACACCATACTGCTTTCCCCAGTGTTCCTTATCTTTGAACTTGTATGTTGCTTAGAATTTTAGAGTTGGAAAAATCCTGAGAGTTGATTTAACTTCATGTCTTCATTTTCAGATTAGAGATCTTATGTCACAAAAGAAAGTAAAGTCACACAGAAACTCAATGACTATCAAGTTCTGATAAAAAACTATTAAGTTCTAATACAAAATCTTCTCTTCACCCTCATCATGTACTACCCAAACAGGGACCCCTTTCATAAGCAGTTTTGCAAATGCTTTCTGTTTTTGCCCCTTGTTATCTCCACCATAAAGTAGCAAATGGGAAGACAGTACCAAGAAAAGTAAAATTAATTCATGAAATAAAAAAGTAGTAGATTTAAAAGATTAGTCAGGATACCCATGTAAAAATTTAGCAATATTATTCACACAAATTTATGAGATAACAACTATTTATTTACTCATCTACTTCAGCAGATATCTGTTCTTACAAAATCACCGATCCATTCAACATAGGCAATCCATTCCTACTATGTGACAGGTATTAAGCTGAACTTGGAATTCACTTAGACCAAAAGAACTGTAGGTGTCTCAATCTGCAAGGTCTTTCATAACTTTGAGCTCATAGAAGAGGCCAGGTGTTTGTTCAATCTATGAATGAACAAGTGAGTGAATACAAGAAAGTTCTGCAGATTTATTCATGACTGTGCAAAAATATGGGTCATATAATCAGTAACCAAGTCTCTTTGCACTCCTTTTATAAGAGACTTTGTTGAAGAGAGCTGGATATAATTTTAATCTTAGAAATATTTTGAAAAATTTGTGCATGTAAATTCTAGCCACTACTAACTTGCTTACTGAACTCTGATCCTTCTTGCACTATTAATATTTTGCCCATTAAACTGAAGCATCCTTCTTGTGTGACAAGATACAAAAGTTAAGCAGAAGCATAGAAAAGCCACAAAGACCCCTGAATCCAAGAAGGCAGAAAGAGAGGTATATTCTTTGTTTCCATCAATGAAGTTCCCTGATAATTATAAAAATAAGGAACTATGGTAGAAAGATTTCTTAGGAAAACAAAGAGTAAACCCACAAAATAATTTAGAATTTTTATTATCTAACCTGAACCAAGTTTGGCTGGAACATTCTTCACTCTCTGCTGACCCCCAATTTCCAAGCTTTGTTCCATTTTTTTTTTCATGTGACAAGATTAATAACAATATAAATATCAGGTATCATGTGCTGTCTAATGTGCTATCTAATGCACTCTCCATGTAGGATATCTTTACTAATATTTTAGAAGGTCAATATTTTTATACCCACTTGCCAGATAAGGAAGTTGATGTTCAAACAATATAAATGTACCTTTCCCCAGGTCACAAAAAGCAAGAATACAACCAAGATTTAATTCCACATAAACTTTTTCTACCTTTAATATTAGTGTTCCCTACTTTGTTATTTTCCTTCTATATCCCTAACGTTTCTGCACATTATGTGTGCTTGTATGTGTGTGCGCACACACACATGAGCACACACTGATACCGTAACAACTCTGAACAGAATAAATGGTAAACTGTTTCTTATATAAACATCTAATAAGTTTGATTGCTGTCAGTTCTCGTGTTGAGTTGTGTAAGATTTTTGGCTATCTCACTGCTCAGTGGCTTAGTGTTTCATCTTCTGTCCTGTACAAGAAGTTTAACCATCTCCATATGTTCAGGAGCACACAGAAAGGGAATTGAGAACAGCTTGATTAGCATAGCCTGGGTGTTGTGTAAACTGCTCTCTTAGAGTGAGACACTTCTCTTCGCATTACCCAGCGTGCGGTCTCTCTACAATTCATCAGTTAGCACCAGGGCTCCTTAATGATGCAGCAATAAATCTTGAGTTTCAATTCCTTTGAGAATGCTTCACTTACTGATACACAATCAAGGAGCATTTATTGAGCACCTGCTGTGTGACAGTTGCAACAGGGGGTGACAAAGAGTTATGAGACTATGCTACTTTCTTCAAGAAATGTAATTCCTGCACAAGGAAAAATAGAAAACTAACAATACAGCAATAAAAAGCTCAGTTAAAGTACAAGATTTGGTATAAAATACTAGGGTAAGCTTCATTATTGATGGTCAAATGTAAATCAAAGCCAACAAGTACAAAATAGCATCCCAGGTGGACTTGGCAGTGAGCTGGTGGTGAGAATTCTCAAAGGAAGGAAGGCTTGGTGGCAGCTGTAAGAGTTGAGATCACATTCAATGAAAAGCAGATGTCAAGAAAGAGAGCATAGAAGGGTTGCTTCCACACACTTAACCTGATTATACAATTTCCCACTTTTTCAAAACAACTAACTCAGAAAATACTAATAATATTGTTTCATTCTTTTTTTAAGGTAGAATTCAAATTTTGAAAGCTATACCAGGAAATATTATTTCATGCCGTGTGCATGCTCAGATCTCAAAAGTAGAGTATTTAATAATTTCAGATCCCACCAGAAAATAATATAGCTAAGTATGTATTTTAGACATTTGAGGATTGCCACAGAAAAAGTGGGAATGTAATTTTCAAAACAGCAAAGAAAAGAAGGAATGGAGATTTTTATCAATCTAACAAATGCAAAAAAGGAAAAACAGTATGGACACTGATTTTTTTTTTTTTACTTATTTTGATTTTCTAAGGGAAAAACAGCATCTTAACATTTAATAATAGCATTTATTAATTTTATTATATATCTTTAAAATTTTATGTTTAAAAGCTCTGAAGGATAAGCCTGGGCAATATGAGTATTAGTGAAACTAGTCTCTGAATGTTTGATATTTCTTATAATAATATTGATTAAAAGTAAAATTTTGAATTTTATTTTTATTTATTTTTTTTGCATTAAGATCTTGTTATGGGGCTGGGGATGTGGCTCCAGTGGTAGTGTGCTTGCCTGGCATGCGCGCGGCACTGGGTTCGATCCTCAGCACCACATAAAAATAAAATAAAGATGTTGTGTCCACCAAAAACTAAAAAATAAATATTTAAAAAATTCTCTCTCTCTCTCTTAAAAAAAAAAAAAGATCTTTTTATGTTGCTTGAGCTTGTCTTGAACTCCTGCGCTCAAGTGATCCTCCACCTTGTCCCCCCACGTTGCTGGGACTACATGCATTTGCCACTTTCCTGGCTCAGAAAATGAAAATTTTAAATGGATAATTTACAAATGTATGCAATTAAAAATCTCCAACATAGATCATATTAAAGGTGCAATTGGTGCAGATTTTCACATTGTTATAAGGTTCTGACTCAATTTTGCTTTTTCTTGTATCTCCCAAATCCATGCATCAACCTCATATGTAGTCTCACTTCTTGCACAGTAGCCAATAGGAACTTAGCAGCTTTTACTCTCTCACATGCATACCACACTGGCCAACTAATGAGTGTCCTTGACTCAATCTTCTAACAGATATCCAGAGATTCATATCTATTATGAATCTATTATTCATATTTATCATTAGAATGTCTCGCCCTTCTTCCAGGCCAAGGCAATCACTATGGCCAAGTAAGTGGATTTCCTTGACCTGGTCATATACTCCCCCTGTGACCCAGGAGTAGAGTCAGTCTATCTAGAACTCTATGGATTTTCTTGCAGACAAGAGAAGCTATTGAAAAGAGAAAAGGAGGCAAAATGTTTCAGGGAGATCTGTCACTGATATCAACTTCACCATATAAGACATGATTAATCAGTTCCATAAGTACTAGTGAAAAGTGTCAGGAAAGATATCAGCAATGCCCTGTGTTATTTTAATACTACACATTATTTTATGATGAACCTTATTTTAAGTGCCACAAAGGCTGAACGTATGTATTTGCACCATTTGATTTTTATCTAAACTCACTTAATATATTAAGACTATGAAATAACTTCAATGTCTTCTTTGCAAAATCTGAATGAGTTTAAGGCTTTCTTTCAGGTCATCTTCAGAGAGTAGCTTGGCAGACTTGTAGCACAGTGGCTAAGGGCACACATTAGAGCAGAACTTCCAGAGTTCAAATCCCAACTTGCCTCCTTTACCACATCTATGACCTTGAACAAGTTTCCTAACTTCTCTTTGCCTTAGATGAAAAGAAGGCAGGATGAAAAGAGGATGACGGTTTCCTCAGCATTCAGTGTTTGCAAGGATGAAGTGATCCCATCTGGCACAGCACTTTGGACAGTGGGCATATTTATCATATTGCAAGTACTTCATATTAGACTCTAATAAAAGCATGCCCCATTGGCTTCTGGAATATTGTTTTAAAGTTACAGTCTTAATATCTTTGCATACAGAATGAATTTTTGACATATTAATTTCTCCCAAAACACAACTGCATCAATAGTTACCTGAAGCTTTTAAATCATGGTTGTGCACAAACACATTTAGAAATTCTATTAAAATAAGAAAGTGTATTCTAGTGCAACTCTTGAAAAATATGTACATATGTGAAAGTATATTTTCTAGTAGGAAGCCTTAAAATCCATCAGGCTTCAAAAAGAAAGCTATAAAAAGAAAAATCTTGCAATGTACCTTTGATGGTCCAGCGCTTCAATTTAGACTGTTTCTTGAAAATATAAAACAAGTAGAGCAGTGTCTCTCCTTCCTTTGTGGCCCAGATGATGTCTCAAGAAATCTTTGGAAAGACTTCAGAGATAATCAATCCCCCCCTGCCCCACACCCTCAGAGCAGGGGTCATCGGCTCTGTAAATAAAACCAGAGAGTCTACTTGACAAGACAATCCAGGTTTTTCAGGAGATTCTCTAATCATTTGCAAGTGTTCCTTCTGGGTTGTTCAGAAAGAAACTCTTCATCGCCCTCAGCTACTGAACTCATGAACTAGTTTCTAGGCCCCTGTGATCATGACTATCTTCCTCTCTAATCAGAGGTAACATGGGTGAGTATTTAGATCATTGACTGATTTTACAAAATTTGAATAAATAGCTATTATTTAGACACTGGCAGATTTTAGTAAGTCTCTTCTAAGAGGTGTTTGCATGACTGTGAAATGCCAGATCAGACTTGAAACACTTGATGTTATCATGTATTTCCTAATTCTCCACAATCTCTAGGTGATGACACTTGTTCCTACAGACATTAATACAAACTCTCTTTTGGATGCTCATGTCACCTAGGTGAGATGATGGTACCCAGGACTAAATAAAAATAAAGCACTCAAGATAAACTCAGGGTGGGAAGGAGAGTTGAATTATATGGACATTATTACCCTATATACATATATGACTACACTACTGGTGTGACCATGTACCATGCACAGCCAGAGAAAGGAGAAGCTGTGCTCTATTTGTGTACAATGCATTCTACTCTCACATATAACTAACTAGAGCAAACTAAAAAAATAAATAACCTCAGACCAGTTTTTGGAAAACTCTTCTTTTTTCTAAGCTCAAAAAAATGACATTCAGTTTATTATTTTCCTGAAACATTTGTAACTCAACATTATCTGAAATCTATAATCTGTTAATTTAGGAAATGAAAACTTTTAAAATTATGAAGCAGCATATTCCTAATACAACAGCTTAATATGAAAAGTACGTAAAGAATAAAACAAAGCCCACTCAAACCTTCTTAATATTTTAACACCCTCCAAAGGTAATGATTTTCAAATATCAGAATATCCTTTATAACCCATGAGTACAACTATAAAGACATGTTCATAACTCTAATAAACAGCTCCACTCTCCACTTTAGGGTTTCCTTGCACTAATATAGAGGTGCAAAGATGTATCAAATTTAAAATGGGGTTGAACAAATTATTTAAAATCATAAAACAATCATGATTTCCACATAATCCAAACGAGAAGGATTGAGGAGGGAGTTAAAATGTTTAGACAGGTGTGTGCATAGATGTGTCAGCTTCAAATCTGTGGAACTGATGCTTAGTATTTACTTATTTTTAATATATACCTGTATCTTTCTATTCATCTTTAGGGGAAAACTAACATCTATTGAAGGGATTGTGCTAGCCTAAGAGCTATCCTGCCAGCCCTCCCTCTGTGCACCAATGCTTGAGTTCTTCTTCGTAGAATAAAGCTTCATCAGCTCTATCAGGGAGCCCCTGCAGCCCAGAATTTAGGGTGGATTTGGGTCTTCATCTAAACCTCTCTTCAGGATCACACCAATGTCAGAGGCACATATATTTCTTGATTATTAATAGTGGGTCATTTCAAAATGGTCTCATATACACAATCCTACATTTTCCTCCTAAACATGCATTTTTTAAAAAATGTTTATTTTAAAAGATAGCAATTTAATACTATAAAATAAAGGGAGCCCTGTTCCTTTGTCCTATAATTTGTAAAACAGTCCTCCTCACAATACAACTAGTTCTTCACCTTAATAAGTGTAAACAGAATAACATTAGAGTCACTGTTTTCTTTTCAAATTTGCCAACATACTCTTGTTCCTGAACTGATAGAGATTAAAAGATGGGCTGTACTGAGCATTAAAGTCTGATTACATTCTTAACACCAATTTCCTCACCCATAGTAGGAATGCTTTTTTGAGAATTATGTATACAAACAGACATGGAGGCATACAAACATATATGATATTGACAGATTTTCTGTATACAAACTTAATCATCTTATTCTTGGGAAGTTGGTATGTTTTCCTATTAAGTGTAAGTTCTTTTAAAAAGAATCGCTAGCAAACATTCTCTTACTATGAAAAGATGATCATTGAAGCCTAGAAAATTTTTTTTTAATCAGAACTCTAAATTCTGAGTTATTAGTTTTTCCTTTTAACCATTTGGAGGACACTTTTCCAAGTTTGATAGGGAGGTTTCTATATCTTCAACTTCACTATTGCTACAAAATTTTTCAAGGGATGGTTTATTTAAGAAAAGCATCTGAGGCTTCATTACAGGGTTGCATTCACTCATTAATGCAAAAGTCATTGATTCTAAGTTTTAAACCAGCTGAGACTTAACTGTACTATCATCCATGGTATATTTCTCCAGCTTCTCTGCCCAGAAATCATGCAAACCTGCCAAATTCCTTGGTGAGACCCAGAGGCATTGCCTATAAATGCATCTCATCTTCTCACTTATTATCCTCCTTGTGAAAGGACTTGAGGTCTTGTGTTAGCAGCTCATCATCACCTCTCCACTCAAGAATCACTCACAAGTTATCTGCATTATTGTTTGTTTTGGAATTTTCTTCCCCCACATACACAAAAGTTGTAATCCCCAGGCTCTATAACTATCCTGGTCTCTACTAGTTCTAGGATTGATTATAGTAATTCTGGATCTATCTTGGCATTATTTCTTGGGTACTGTGCCAATAAACTATATTCATACTCCAAAATGCACTAAGACTTTAACTCATTCCAAAGAGCCTGATTTTCTAATACTGTCATTTTTAAAATTTTTCTTTTTAGTTGTAGATGGACACAATATCTTTATGTATGTATGTATGTATGTATGTATGTATGTATTTATTTATTTAATGTGATGCTGAGGATTGAACCCAGTGCCTCACACGTGCTAGGCAACCACTCTACCACAGAGCCACAATCCCAGCCCTAATATTGCCATTCTTATATAACTAGAGCTTTCATTTTTCATCAAGGCACAAGTGTTGTATTATTCCAGTGTGATGAGCTTTCTCCTTGAAAAAGAAGTTAGAGTATAACAGCTAATATGCTCTTGGTTGAGTGAGGAGAGCAGTGATTTGAATCAAGGTCTTTTTAACTCTCTTGTGGCTGCATTTGTGCTGGGAACTGCCTGTGCAAAAGTGTAGGTCCAGATGGCCCAGTTGCTATGGTGACACCAGCCCAAGGAAACTCGATGCAAAGGCTCAGAGTTATCAGTTGGGGCCTCGAGTTTAGCCACCAAACACCAGGGATAGAGAATTCTGAGTTTAACAAGATCACCCTATGTCTTGCCAATCCCATGTCCTTCAGATTGCCTGTTTTGCTAAAACTTTCCCACAAATAATCTTTTGATGATAAAACCTATATAATAAACATGTTGAGCTAGCTCTGGGTCACTGTTTCTCCATCAGAGAGCAGTGCCCCAGTGTTTTTCTCTCTCTGTGTGTCTGTCTGACTTTTCTTTATCCCTCATTGCCCCCTGTTGGGTATTTCCTTAATTAAAGACTGAGGCTGAGAGATGAGTGGGTTGTAGCAGTTGATACCAGGGGAAACTCAAACTCAAACTTCCTAAAAGAGTCAAGGTGTGCTCATCTTTCAGAGGTAGACGACACTAGCTTCAGGTTGGTTAATTTGGGACTCTGCCATGTAATTCTATCTGCTTGTACTTATTCTTTCATCTTCTCTAATTGTGACTTAGAGCCGCAACATCATGATAAGGTTATTTTTTAATAGTCAAAAAAATGGCTTCCAGTACCTGTGTGAGTTCATGTTTCCTTATTATTACATCTCTGTAACATCTTCTTAATTATATTTCACTAGAGAGAGAAGAAAAGGGTGCATGTGTGTGTGTGTGTGTGTGTGTGTGAGAGAGAGAGAGAGAGAGAGAGAGAGAGAGAGAGAGAGATTAAATCTGCAATCTGTGTATGGGGTGAAGGTGGGAGTTCATAACCCACTTGAATCAAAGTGTGGAATATGATATGTCAAGAAATTTGTAATGTTTTGAACAACCCACAATAAAAAAATAAAAAAAAAAAAAAAAAAGTGATTCTTCTAAAGACACCATGATAAGTTTTCCCTCTAGAATGACTGGCAATCATAGGTCATAATCCCATCCATACATCAATGTAGTCCAACTGGATTAAACTAATTGGGTTCCACCTTCAGAGCTAGAAAAGGGGAGAATTACTTTGAAGAAAGTATGACTATCTCTGAAAATAAAGTTGAAGGAACATAGGATAAATGCTGGGTAGGAAATAAGCCCATTCACCTTAGGAAATAAATGAGAAATAACAAGATGCTGTTATGTGTTTTTCATTTTTAATCCATTATTCATCTTTTAACATTATACCACTGCCCCAAGCTGTGGTTCTAGAACGTTCTAATTTTTTTTTTCTGCACCAAACATAAACTGACCTCTTTCTCAACAATAACATGTACAGAAATGTCAACTTACTTTTTAAATTTTTATTTTCTAAGCATTATTCTGATAAAATAGAACTCTATTCTGCATTTTCACAGGTTGTACTTCTCTTTTGCAAACATTTTTCATGACTATTTAAAAATGTTATCTAAATCTTCTCTTTGATAAATGCCTGAAAGGTTAATGACTTACTCAAGATATTTGAATCTAGTTCATAATAGAGATGGGATGAGAACACAGTTTTCCTTCATTCCTGATCTTGAATATTCCCAGAAGTACCTGGTGATATGCTTGCTGGGCTTTAATGAAAAGTGTTTTATTCTTCTGGTCCTCTCTGCCAAAATCATTTCTTTGTGAAAAATTCCACCCTTTCAGTATCCTCTCCTTTTCAGTACAGAATGGCTTTGGAGGAGTGCCCAGAGTATGCACCACTCTGATGATTCACCAATAGAGAAATGTAGCCTTCAATTTCATGATGCTGTGAACAAACAAAAAAAATTCTGTTTCAATTGAATTTCATTTTTATTACTTATTTAGCATGTTATTGAACCTTGAAGAAGTTCTACTTCTCATTTGCAAACTAAGAATTTGAAATCTAAAATGGCATTATAAGAAGAGTCAAGTGAGATTAAAATATTCAAAGGCTTTTGCACATAAAATAGACATTCAGTAATGATAGCACTTAAGTATTGCTTTTCATTGCTGATATCTACAAATATAATGAAAACTTTAGCCATGATTCCTGAGGACATTAATTTACTTCCCTAACATTCCTACCTATGTTTCTGTGCCTCGACAGTCTTTTCCTAAAAATTGCTTCATCTTTTAAGGAAACATCTCTGTAACTTTTCATTTCCTTCAAGTATAATTTCATGACTTAAAGGTGCTCAATTTTCTATGACACTTTTCATGTTTTAATATTTAATTTAGTCATAATTCATTGTAAAAAATGTTCCTGAGAAGCATAAATGTACATTAAAGTGAGGGTAGAAGGTAAATGCATTTGGTCTGAACAAACTCTGAAGCAGTAGAAGCAATGGGAAGAAATTTTATCTTTAAAGCAACCTACAGATACCTTTGATCTCTGTGTTGAAAAATTTACTAAAAATTCATGAGAAATCATTTTAAAGGAAACCCTAGATTAAGTAAATACCTACATAAATTAAGGCCTTTTCCCTTATGTCGTGTAAAGTATTTCTTATAATCAAACTAAGATTCTGAGTCATCCAGATATTTGAAATCAATGTTTAGACACAAATGAAAAATATTTTTGAACATTAAAACAATAATCAATAGGACTTGACAGTAGATTCAATAGTGTGAGAGCTACTGAATCCAGAACTTAAAGAACAGCCTCTTTTGGCAAAGACGACCCAGTGGGAATCCTCTGAGGACCTCTTGCATGGCTGTGAGTGACTCAAGCTTTGTTTCTCAGGTCAATCCATATGGAAAGAACAATCTGTTAAAACATTCTCTCCTCAATCAAAGAAGTTAAAAAATGCATTCAACAAAGTGACATTGAAGAGTTGGCTCAAGAGAAGAACCTGATGGTGTAATCCCAGGTACTGGGAAAGTGTTGTTTATTAGAGTTGATATTTTTCCAGTTGAGCCATACAAGACCAAAGTGGAGGAGATTGTGAGAAAAAGAACTTGGCTGGAGAGCTGGCCAAACAATTTAAACTAAGTCAGCATTCAAGTTGGCCCAGACCAAATTCTGATACTCACCTCCCAAGACCAGAAAACCCTCCTTTCCTAGAAACATAATGTCCTTATCTTGTCAAAGGACCCTTACCCAGATAAGGTGGCCTTATGCTTCATGTCTTTGATCCCCACCTCCCCCAAGAAAATAAGGCTTTCCTGTGTCTATCTATCATGGCACTCAGAGATATCTTGCTAAGTAATTATTCAGAAAAACAGTTTGTAGAAAAGATTTAATTGCTCATAACAATTTACTATGTACCTTGACACCTAAATAAGTTACAGGTTGTAGAGTATAGATTAATATTCTCATAGTTCTTATCTATATTTTTGTTCAAGTTATTGATAATTCAGTTTCATCCAAAAATTATCTGAAGATGCTTCCTGTAGTATAAACAGAACTTTCACGTAGTATTGCGATCACATTTTAACTTCTTGGCTGCTGAGAGGTTGGCAAATGATAGCCCCAGGTTATTTTCAGCATTATGGAAGCCCTTGAGGGATATTAAAGTCCAGAAACTACTTGGAACTCTCTTTATTCTTTTCATAAATATCCCCACAGAAGTTCTCTGCTATACTCATAAGTAACTTAAAACAAGAATTATAATTTTCTGAGCACCTGCTAATCTCTAGACATTTATCTTTCTTTAGATCTTGGTAATTATGGAAATGACCTCAGAGACGTTATTTTTCCTAAGATCAATTAGGCAGAAAGCAATGTAGCCTGAAGTGATATTAGGCTCTATCCAAATCAAAAGCTCATGTTCATTCTACTACAGCCCACCCAGGAGAATTTTGCTTTGATTATACCCTCATAATGGCACATCTTTGTCAATAAGTCCAAGAAAGGCCTTCAACTGGCTTTCACATAATGCTGGTGTTCCAGGCTAGTCATTAACGTGTCATTGCAGGATGTCTTTGCAAGTCACCTGGGAGTGCTGGTAGCTGCACATGGTTGGAGCTGAAGGTCAGAACAGGAATAAGTAATTTCAATAAGAAAAATTTATGGAAGTGAGGCCCTAGTGCTTAGGGATGAGCTCCAGATGGATAGGGAATTCAGAGTGAACAGAAAAGTGCCATTTAAAAGACAGATACAAACCATCTAAGGTGGAAATAGGAAGTTGAACCAGGGTGGGGTGGAATTAGAGAAGAATCGTATTTATTCAGTTTTTGTTCAATGAAATTCTCTTTTTAATACCAATTAGAATATAAAACCTGCTAAAACATTTTCCATACTGCAGAAGCACCGAACATAATTACAGAATATACATTATACAAACGTCATTATCTTTAGGCATGGAAGGTTAGGTTATTTTTAGTTTTATATTTTTTTTTGTTTATGCCTTATTAATTGTTGCTACTTTCTATTTTATAATATATCCCATGTCACTAATTTCTTTATAACATTAATGTGGTGTAAAAAATTAAAAATCATGTGATAAGAGATAGTCCTAGTACATTTCAGTGTTGCAACTATGAAAAATTAGTTTCTATTTCTGTTATTTTATTCATAACCTTTATTATACATATATAATTTATATATTTTATATTTATTTATTTATTGTACATTTATATATATTTATTATATATATATATATATTTACATATATATATATATATGTAAATTTTCTCCTTTGCCAAAGAAAATGTGAAAGAAAAGCAATGAAAAAAAATCAATTAACTAAATGAACTGTAACATCAGTTATGAAATTGTGTAATTAAAGCCATTAAGGCCTAATGAAACCTCTTTAAAATGATGGCTTTTGTTTAAGCCACCTACAGGGAGATGAACAGGAGAAACACTTGCCAGATGGTCTATTTTAAGACAAAGACTAAAGGCTGATGGGAGATGTTGAATCTCAAGTCAATGGCAAATCTAGACGTCATAGTCAAAGTAACCAAAAATGTGTCTGCCATGTTCTCCCCTCAGACAATAAAGAGGACAGAAGTTTATCTTTACTTTTCGTCAAAACTATTAAAGACTGTTGAAATGCCTATTTCTCTGAGTTGCAATATATGATTCAGCAGAATTTGAGAGTAAGTAGAAAACAACTTCTTGCAGGGAGGAGAGATACCAAATGGGAAACAATCCAACTGCCCACAGAAACCACTAAGAGCCAGTGGACTGTGAGTGAGAAGAGGCTGGGCAGAAAAATGGGTGGAACTCTTAATAAGCCAGGAAAGGGTGCTTTTCTTTCCTACCATTTACACACAAATGACCCCCAGTGGCTCTCCATAGGAGAATGGAAATATGTAATCTGGAAAAATGGAACTAGAAAGGCTCTTGACTTGAGAAAACACAGCTCAGAAGAGCACAAGACAGAAGATTTCAATGGAAAACTAGAAAATGAAGTCAAAGGACAGAACCTGCCCAGGAAGACCTGGGTTCCCTTTATACCTTACTCTCTGGAGACAGGAGTCCCCTCTCTACAGATGCTAAACTGCCCCACGAAGAAAGGCCTATTAATAACAACATTTGGAAATAGTCTTTTTAAAAATGCCTGTCCACTTTATTGCCTAGTAATTGCTAAATCCTGTCCTTTCAAAATGTTTCTGCTTTTAAGTTCTCAAAGTTGACAAAATTTTGGAGGAGGGTCTTCAATATGAAATATTAAAGAATAACAACAAAAACTCCAAGTAACTAAAAAACACTTAAAAACAATAGCTTATATCTCAATCCCATAAAAGAAAATATTATACCAATGAAATAAGAATGCGATACCATGGGCAAATAAGAACTCTACTAAAAATTAGTTATGAAAGAAAAAATAGAATTTTTTTTTTCAAATAGGTAAAAGGATTGAAAAAAATCGTGACCAAATGTGCTAGAAAATAGAACAAAAAAGCAGAAGCAGCAGTGGACAATAGGAGAAAAAAGATCCATCCAAGAAGTACCAAACATGCAAATAATGAACATTGAGAAATAGATAAAAGTAACATAAATAAAGTGGGTATGGTGATGCATACCTGTAATCCTAGCTGGTAGGGAGGTTGAGGCAGGATGATCCCAAATTTGAGGCCATCTTGGTCAATTTAGTGATATCCTGATAAAGGAAAAATAAACAAATTAATAAATAGTAAAATACGCTGTCTTATAATTAAAAGCCATGAATAGCCAAATGGAGAGAGCCCATAACATTGCCAATAAGAACAACAAACTGGGACATTTCAATAACCATAGTTAAGTTTCCAAAGACACATACAAAAGATCTTGAAATCATATTCCACAGATTTTGCATAACAAAATATGTATATATAATAACCTTATATAATTGACAATGTAAGCCTGGAAATAATGCTTTAGAATTTCTGAGAGGTAATAAATACCTTTGTAAAATTCTATGTCCATCCACACTACCACCTAGGAGGAAGTGTAGATTAAAAATCTTTTCAGAAAAGTGAAATGTAGTAACTATCCCTGAATAGTTTTTCAAGGATCTTCTTGAAGAAATGTCTAGGACATAAGGTCCTAGAAACAAGGAACCAACCCAAAGCTGAATAGAAGTGAAAGTGGGTGGCCAGGACAGTGGGGAAGGAAAGTCCCAGCACTACTGTAGTGTGACCGGCACACACAAAACCCCCCAAAAAACCAATCAGGAGAATAACTGGCAATGTTAACAGTGGGGGGACTCCAGGAAATAACTCCAGCAAAGGGGGACCTGGGAGATTGTGCAGCCAATTTGAAGTGGGGGGAATCATTTATTGAGAGATATTTGCCAAATTTACTAAAGATGTTGGAAAATTTAACTGAATGTTCACACAATAAGCAAATGGTACAGCAATTCAATGAGGGAGAAGAAGTTTGGGATGCTTTTTAAGAAAAAAAATGCTATCTTAGAGACTGAATTGTCAGCAAGGAGAAGCAAATGTTCACAAAGTGATTATAACACAAATATGGAACACCAATTTAGCAAACATTTCAAATGTATATAGGTAAAGTAGTAGGAAAGGAGGAAATTTAAATCCTCATCTTTTAAAAAGGATGTAAATAGTTAACACATATACTTGCTGAATAATGAAATATCAACGTATAGATATTAATTTGAAATGTAGAACTAGACAAAAAGCAGCTTAGGAAAAAGTTTATCTTTGGAGAATAGTCAGAGGCTTAGAGATCATAATAGTGGTTGACATAGGGAGTAAAACTTACACAGGAAATAATTTTTGAAAACATTATTTAAATATTTAAGCTCTGTGCATATATTTCATCTGTGGAAAATGAAAAAAATTTATAAAAGTTATTTGATAAAACCCCCACATACAGATGATTATTTTCAAGTTGTGTAAATTCACAGAATTATTTATCAATATAAGTGAAGAAGTTAGAGCAATATTTATAGAATTATTCCCTTTTAAACCAAAAAAAAAAGACATACAATAGATATGTCACAATATAGTTTTCTGCATTGAAAGAAAAACCTAGAAAGGTATCAACTGCATTTAGTTCTAGGAATAAAAAAATGGAGTGCCTTTTAAGTTTTTCTTTTTTACATTTGAATTGGAGCTTTAGTTTGACTATGTATTACTGTTGTAGTTGAAAATTTTGTGGACTTTGTAAAAGCAAAACCAGTACTGTGGCACAGACCATAAGCAGGGAGTTATCTTTGGGTTTTGACACAAAAGGAGGCATTTTGGAATTGTTCCACCATTGTGCTAGGTAATGCTCTGTGACAAACATGCTCATGTCATGGAGTATCTCTTCTTCAAGTCAATGTGTCTTTATTAAGTGTTCATGCCTCATGTCTCGGGTCTCTGTTTGGTACCAAGGAGAGAAATAGAGACAAGACCCAATTCTAGTAGTCCAATGTCAAACAAGAGAACATATAAACAGACATAATCCTGTATATTATATTCTCTGAAATGGCTTTGGGCAATTGTTAAGATGTAAGCTATTGTAAATAGTAATAAAATCCAGGGTTTATTAAGCACATTCTGTGTAATACCCTTTTAAGTACTTTAGTATCATTATTGTATTTATACCTCATAATGATCCTTAGAGTTGATAATTTTTATCATCCAATTTTCTAGATCAACTAAGGCTTATAGATGTTGAATAACTTATTACAATAAATACAGGAATCAAAACCTAAATTTTAGCAAAGAAACTTTTGGCTCAAAGACCCATGCACAAGGGATTCTATTGTATTGCTCTTTTTAGAATATTTTTCAGTACACAGGAATTATTTGCTTGCATCTGTGATAAGCAAAAATAAATTAATTAATTAATAGATACATTGTATATATGAAAATTTGCTATAGGATCAATGTTTGTGTCCCTTACCTCTCAAATTGATATGTTAAACTCCTAAACCCCAAGGTGATGGTAATAGAGGTGGGAACACTGGGGAAGCGGTAAGGTCATGAGGATGAACTCTCATGAGTTCATTAGTGCTTTAGTGCTTTCATAAAAGAGATCTCAGGGATCTCTCTTACCCCTTTTCTGCCATGTGAAGACACAGCAAGAAGGCAGCTGTCTACAAACCAGGAAGCAGACCCTCACCAGATAATGATCTATGGTACCTTGATATTGGATTTCCCAGCCTTTCAAACTGTGAGAATAAACGTTTGCTGTTAAATCCATGATATTTTTGATACAGTAACTATTATAATTTGAACCTTAACTGTCCCTCTAAATGCTCATGTGTTGCAGGCTTGATCTTTCAGCTACTGATGATCTTGGGAGTGGATGGGCACTATAAGGGGTGGGCAATAGTTGGAGGAAGTTAGGTCACTGGGAACATGCCCACACCCTTGAAGGTGCACTGTGACTTCAGCCACTTCCTCTCTCTTTCTCTCAGCTCCCCTGCCACCATGAGGTGAGCATCTTTGCTCCACCACATATCCCTTGCCATGCTGGTTTGCCTTGCTGCACACCCAAAATGACAGGGACTGAAAGCTCTGAAACCATTCACCAAAGTAAACCTTTCTTCCTTTTACATTATTTATCTCAGGTACTTTGTCACATTGATGGAAGACTGATGAACACAGTGGCCCAAATAGATCAAGACCAAAACAAGATGAAACATGAGCTTCAAGACTGAGGAAGTCACTCAAGCAATGTCCCAGGATAGGACTTTGAATGCAGGTCTTTTCTCAAGTTTTCTTTTCTCCCTGTTGCCCAAATCTGCACACCTCAAGGTTTAGCTAACATAACCAGAAACCCCAGTTTCTGTTCCTCCATTTATTATAGAGAAGACTCAAACAATTTCTTTTCCTTTCTAAGCTAAAAGTAAAAAAAAAATTGATTCCATATCCAGGGTTAGACAGCTGATGGATATCCTTGGCAAAAATGTCCTTGTGACTTCAATGGATGCAGATTTGAAGCTTCTGTACAGCTTGGAAAGGGTGATTTAGAAAGAAAGATTTAATTTAGGCTGTGTACGGTCTGTGTTTTCTGACCCAACAGATGGGAAAAGGGACAGCAGAGGCATGTCACAGGGGTGAAAAGGAGAACATAAATAAAGTCACCCACAATGTAATACGGTTCAGGAGAAGAAATGGGGTCAGGCCATTAAAGAGATGCAGATGACATCATTATGCTTTAACAAGACAGACTGTGACCAGAGGAAGACAGCAATGAAAAGTGGACCGAGATATTGAAAGGCAGTATCTGCACTCCAGGGGGAAAACTAAGCTTTCTAATCGAAACCATATTCCCCACTCTGGAAATGAAGGCTCAGCTCCTGAACAGTAATGCAGGGGGAGCAAATGAGATTGCATAGATGAGGGAGGCCAACCAGGGATGTTGTAAATATGGTGAGGAGCGGAGAGCTGTGTGCACCCCGAAGTCCACACCAAGAGGGCTTTGAATCAGACCTGAGGGGAAGCAAACTCCAACCTGGTTGGACAGTGCTAAAATTCCAAGATTCTGATTTTAAACCTTCAGGAGAACATCAGTCCAGGAAGAGGAAGTCAAATCACAAGGGGAGAAGAGGAAGGGGTTAATGTGAAAAGATATTTCAAGTCAGAGTTGCCTGGGAGGGTGATAAACTGCAGTCTGTGGAAATCAACGTGTGCCAAGGGAAACAGTGCTCACGTGAAACTCAAAACCCCTTTGATGTTCTGCCTGGAGAATTGTGTACTTCCTTGCTTTGACCTACAGCCATGAAAAAATGTCCCAAGACCTCAGGCTTAGGGCCTGAGAGGACTCACGTTGTGTAGAAGCCTTTTCAACTTTCAGTGTTTATTGTGTACAAATGTCACTCTGCTCTTCACACCTGCAGCTCCTCCAGAGTAGCTCTGCAGTGAGGGGAACCTGCTGTTTGGTGTGAAGCACTAAGAGGAGGTTTGAGAAGGTGTTCAGGCAGCAGAGACCTCTTTCTTACTGATGTATGTGATGAGACAAGCCTGGGCAGAATCCGTAACATCATTGGCCAGACCTCTGCGGAAGCAATAGATATAAGGTTCTTAGAAGCGGAGCAATAGTTTAAAATATATTTTTACAGCTATGCCTTCAAAAATAAGTTTATTTTTTTCTTGTTTTTTAATCTGTTCTTTCTAGTTATACATGACACTCAACCTTTGTTTTTGGGGGACTGGCTTATTTCATTGAGCACCATACTTTCCAATTCTGTCCATTTATGGGCAAATGCTATAATTCCATTCTTCTTTATGGTTGAATAATACTCTGTTGTGTATATATACCACATTTTCTTTATCTACTCATCTGTTGAAGGGTACCTAGGTTGGTGCCATAAATTCACTAATGTGAATTGAGCTGCTATAAACATTGATGTGGCTGTGTCACTATAGTATGCTGATTTTAAGTCCACTGGGTATATACCCAGTGGGATAACTGGTTCAAATCGTGTTTCCATTTCAAGTATTCTGAAGAATCGCCATTCTGCTTTCCAGAGTGGTTGCACCAATTTTCAGTCCCACCAGCAATGTATGAGTATACCTTTTCCTCATATCCTCCTCAACATTGTTGCTTGTATTCTTGATAATTGCCATTCTGACTGGAGTGTAGATTCAATTTACATTTCCCTAGTTGCTAGAGATGTTGAGCATTTTTTCATGTATTTGTTGATTGATTGTATTTCTTCTTCTGTGAAGTGTCTGTTCAGTTCCTTATCCTATTTATTAACTGGGTTATTAGGGGGTTTTTTGGGTGGTAAGTTTTTTGAGTTCTTTATATCCTGGAGAATAATGCTCTGAGTTGCAGGTGGCAAAGATTTTCTCCCATTCTGTAGGCTCTTTCTTTATGTTCTTGATTGTTTCCTTTGCTATAAAGAAGCTTTTTGTTTGATTCCGACCCATTTGTTGATCCTTGATTTTACTTCTTGGGCTTTGTGAGTCTTGTTGAGTAATTCCATTCCTAAGCCGACATTGTAAAGATTTGGGGCTAGTTTTTCCTCTATTAGGCATAGGGCCTCTGTTCTAGTGCCTAGATCTTTGATCTACTTTGTGTTGAATTTTGTGCAGGATGAGAGATGGGGGTCTGATTTCATTTTGCTACATCTGGATTTCTAGTTTTCCCAGTACCATTTGTGGAAGAGACTATCTTTTCTCCAATGTATGTTTTTGGCACCTTTGTCTAGTGTGAGATAACTCTATTTATGTGGATTTGACTCTGTTTTTTATGTACTTCCCTACCAGCTGGACAAAAAGCCAAAATGACTAGTTTAGTTTTGGAATCTGCTGTGGTTGAGAACTTGGATATCCCCCAAATGGCCGTGAGATACAGGCTTGGTCACCAGCCTGTGGCACTGCTGAGAGGTGGTAGAACCTTTAGGAGATGTGGCCTGAAAAAAAACACTGAGGTGATTGGGGACATGCCTTGAAAAGGCTATTTGGGCCCAGACCCTGCTCTTTGTCTCTGCTGCTCAGCCATCATGATGAGCATCTTACTCTGTCACGTGCTCCCACCATGAGGTCCTGCCTCATCACAGGCCCTAAAGCAACACAGTCAACTGAATGGACTGAAACCTCCATATCCATGAGTTCCATTAAACCTTTTTGCCTTATTACATTGATTAACTCAAGTATTTTATTATAATAATAGAGACCTAGCTTTTCCTATTCTATGGCACAATAACTATGCAAATAAAAACTCTTTTATTTTAAGGGAAAATTGGCATGGGAGGAAATCATCAGAATTATTTGAGAATTTCTACTGATGGGTTGGAGAGTTTAACAAATCCCTGCTTTTTCATTCATTCCTCCATTTAGTTATTAGTAGAGTTCCTCACGTCCATGAGGCATTGTGGTTAAGTGCTGGGGTTTCAACAATAAGCATTACAGACACAGTCCCTGCTCAGTGACATTTTAGCGGGGAAACAGACTCGCAACCAATTGCTTCAATTAGAACTGCCCTCCGAGCTATTAGGAAATCACAGATTATCCCATGAGGACATACAACAGGACACTTGACCTAGTGGAGGCAGAAAGGCTCAGAAATCTCTACAGAAGAGACCTTTTATCTGAGATTCAAAGATGAGCAGAAATTGTTAAACATACCTAGAGCAAGGAGGAAAACAGCAGTGTATTCCGGTGGAAGGAACAGTTTGTACAGAGACTTCTAGCCTAAAGGAACAGACAGACCTCACTTTTATAAAATGCAGGAAACCAAGAGAGGGACTGACACAAGCTTATGTTGACACTTGTAGGCCTTGGTGAAGATTTGGGGCTTTAGCCAAAGATCTTTGACAAGTAATGATATTTTTAAGCAGGGAAGTCCAAAGTTCTGATTGTTCTTTTAAAAACGTATTTTCTTATGTCTCTGGTACTTCTGCTCATAACTTGGGTGAATCCTGTGTTGTGACAAGATTTTCTAAGGTGGTTTCCTTGTATCTCCCCCCAGTTCTCTCTTTCCCAGTCAGATGTATGTCATGGCAGGCAGGAGTCAGTTTGGTCCCTCTAGCAAGTGCTGCCTGTGCACATCCTGTCCCAGCTCTTCATCCAGTGACACCAGGAGGAAATCTAGAAATGGGAAATTGGGGACGGACATACTCCATGGGAAGATGGGAACACTACTCAAAGGGCTTGTTTAATTCAAGAGACTTAGTTTGCAAGCACCTCACTTCTCTGTGGCCAAATGAACAGAGAAATTGCCTCTTCACAACTTAGAAGAACAATGGCCAGGGGAAAAAATCTTATATGTCTACACATAATCCTATACATGTATAAAATTCTTATGTAAACAAATATAGTATCATGAGTAGCTATATATCATATATACTCCATTTTTCTTTTGGGGGGTATTGGGATCGAACTCAGGGGCACATGACCACTGAGTCACATCCCCAACCCTGTTTTGTATTTTGTTTAGAGACAGGGTCTTCCTGGGTTACTTAGCACCTCGCTGTTGCTGAGGCTGGCTTTGAATACGTGATCCTCTTGCCTCAGCCTCCAGAGCCACTGAGATTATACTTTGTAGTTTTAAATATATACATTTTATAGAGAGAGATAGAGTTAAAAGGAGTTGCTTACTACTAGAGAAAGAGGACTATTTTACTCTTCATCATATTGTCAAGTGCCTCTAATGGAGCTTATCGCAGAGTAAGTGGTCAGTAAATATATATATTTAATGTGTAGAGAACAAAATCTTTGCTCACCATGCATACCCTTGGACCCTAACCACTACAAGCTTTTCCAGCATATTTACCAACAGCCAAAAAGTCAATCCCAGATCACTCTGCAAGAACCCAAAAGCACTGCATATGGGGAAAACAGTCAAGGTGCCTGGCAGCTATCATAGATATGTGGACAGTCTGCAATGACATTTTAAACTGAGGTCTGAGTCCATGAGCTGGCAGAGTGGTCTAAGTTGGTCTAAGTGGAGAAGTGTGACTGAGTGGACCGCTGAAAGATATCAAATATCATCCACACTAAATGGGCAGCACATCAGAAAGTGCTACTATTAGGATCATTCCTCATCGATGTGGCAAATTTTTGCCTCTCCATTGGTTTAACTGGCAACAGTGCTTTTTCTGAGAATTTTCTATAAATCTTCCAGGAGGGAAAAATATCTCTCATCTGTGCTCTAAACTTTTATGTTTATAGAACCAACAGTACACTTTATTGCAGTGTGCCTTTAAAATGTCAAGCACATTTCCTAACACAGACTATTTAAAGCTCCCTGATTATAGAAATTGTCTTTAATTGTCTTTTATGACTCATGATCTCCCCACAAAAAAAAAAAAAAAAAGATGAAGATGATAATACATTATTTTATGGTTAGCATCTCTCCCCCAAAGGATGATAATTTACTGAAAATAGAAGGCCATTTTACCCAGCCTCAAGCAACATTTCTGATACACAGAAGACACTGATAAACTCACCTGAATCAAGGAATGGAATTGGATCACAATTCCTAAGAATATGGAATTTGCTATTCCTAAGAGTAAGACTGCCCCACTCTCAGACCCACCTGACTAGCTGAGTCATCTTCTCTTACCATTCTCTCACTTTCTTCCTAACACCAAAGTCCTATTTTCATTTTTTAATCATAAAAGCCACAAGTGAACAATTCACTGTCTGTAGTATTTCAGTCAAGTCATTAACTCAGTTCCTTCATCTATAAATGCAAATCATTATTTCTGTCTTCTTAACAGTCCAAATTTGACAGTTGGATTTAGGACCCTTGAGGATGTGAAGCCACATGTGAAAGAAATATTGAACCTCAATTATTAACACAGCACCCTCTGACAAGCTTAATGAGAACTGGGCATGAGAAGCACAGATCCCATTTTCAGGTTACTTTGTAGATTCCCCAAATCTACCCAGATTGAAATTTGTGTTGGTGCTTTCAAGTCCAGAGAGCTGAAGCACTTCAACTCAAAAGGTTCATGAAATTATAGAACTTTCTCATTAAAATGAGCATTAATGATTCTGACTTGTTCTCTTTTTGTATATAGGGTTAAAGGTCATGTCAGAGTTTAAAGGCTATCTTATCTTACTTTCCGTCTGGATTTCAATTGTTTTATATTTAGCCAACAGAACCACTCAACATTATAAATGGAAGTCAAGTAGAAGTGTCCTGGTGGAATCACAGTGACAGGTTCTCCCTTTCTGCATCTTGTGCAAAATCTGAGAATCTTCTCCATACCTCACTGGCCTCAATCAAATGCAATTTTTAAAAGGTTATCCTTCAAACATTAGTATGAACTTGTCTTCCAGCCTCTGTTTGAACACCCTTAGAGATAAGCAACTTACATTTTACAAAAGTTATTCAATTCAATATCTTTACATGGTATTGACTGTTAAAAAAAAGATATTTACTGAATGCTTTCTCTGATAAGTAGATGCTGATCCATAATGTGGAGTGGGTGGGTAGGGAAAAATGAAGGAACTTTGGATTGAGCAGAAGGAAGTAAAATGAGGGGAGAGGGTGTGGGAGTTAAGACAGGGGAATGAGATGGATATTATTACCCTATATACACATATGATTACACTACCAGTATGACTCTGCACCATGTACAGCCAGAGGAATGAGAAGTTGTGCTCCATTTGTGTACAATGTGTCAAATGCATTTTACTGTCATGTATAACCAGAACAAATTTAAAATAATAAGTAAATAAATAAATAATAAAAATATATTTAAGCTGGGTGTGGTGGCACCTGCTGGTAATCCTAGTGGCTCTGGAAGCTGAGGCAGGAGGACTACAAGTTTAAAGCCAGCCCCAGCAACTTAAAAAGGCCTTAGGCAATTTAGTGAGATCCTTTTGCAAAATAAAAAAAAATAATAAAAAAAAGAGCTGGAGATATTGCTCAGTAGTTAAGCACACTAGGGTTCAATCCCTGATTTAGCCTTCTACCTGTGCTGGCTTCATGAAAGAAGGTTCGAATCCCGAGAAACCACTAGGGAGTTTTGAATTAAAGAGACAAGACTCTAATTACCTTTAAAACCAGCTCCAGGACGGCTCTTCCTAGCTCCAGCCTCCAGCCACCTATTGTGGTAGCAAGGTTTACGGAAGAGGCTAGTGAGAGAGAGAGAGGACACGCCAGGGAGTGAACTTTTATTGGGGAACAAAATATTCTGGGGAAAATCCCATCCAATGAAGATTAAGGACGGCAGCATCCCAAGGTCAAGGACAAAGATTGGGTCTTCAGGGTAATGGCCAGACACGCCTCTGCAAGCCCTCGGACCTGGAGAAGGGTGGGAAAAGTTCTGACACAACTGTGCCTAAGCGCCTCTCACCCAGCCAGGGAGGTAACTCAAATCACGTGCGAGGATGACCTCCCATATCCTGATACCCGCTACACACACCAAAAGAAAAGATATTTAACTCAAAATTTTGATGCAATATCATTCCCTCTAGTTTTGTGCCTGATTTTATAATCATAATCCTGGGGTCATGTAATAGTCAAATTTTAAATAATAGACAAATTTTAAACAAATCCACCTTGCAGGCTTTGCATCTTCTTTCAACTAACTTCCCCCAGTTCACAGTTCAGGTATGATCCAATTCTAGCATCATATATACCCGGCAATAGCAATTGCTGCAAAGCAAGAATAACAAGCCTATTCTGGGCTGATAATCTCTTTCCCTGCAATCAATATAGATACTGATGAAATTGTGTTCTTACTTTCTACTAGGGCTGCTAAAATGAGGATGCCGCTTGTCAGGTATCCTGTCACATGAGAAAATCTTTCGGCATGGGAAAGATTGAGGTTTTTATTTTTTATAGTTTCTACTTCAGTATTTGTGACCTGACCTTGGTATTCTTAGCATATATGTAAATGCCAACAGACATCTTTATTTTTTATTTTTTCTAAATTGATTTAGAGATGTATATTTGACATTTAAATGTCCTGACTAATGAGAATGATTATAATATATAATATTTTTGCACATTATATCCCTTGAATTATCTAAACTATAGGTTCCATGTTTAAAAATGTAGATGTAGACATTGTTGCCTGTTGGACTTCCTTTGAAACTTATGGGTCTCATTTCCTCTTTTTCTGTGGGCTCCAAACCACATCTTCTCAACCCTTATGGTGTATGAAATTTCCTTGGCACAAAGAGCCCGTTTTTCTACTGTGTCGTGATGACATGGCTCATTTGATTTGGCTGCAACACAGCAACCTGGGAAAATCTCTCCACTTGAATGCCCGCTAATCACAATGTGTCAGAAGATAATTTCATTAAAGTAGAGAAAGTATGCATGCATAATTTATTATTTTGTCTATAATAAGCCAATCACAAAAACTACAGAACCCTACATTTCTCTACATTCTGTACATTGGAAAAGAAATTTTCCTCAAAGTCACTTGTGGATGCTGCTTGAAAAATCATTTTCTGTTAAGCATTTCTGTTCTACTTCACCCCATATGATTCTACTAGCTAATTCTGGAATTTTCTGAGATTCTTTGCTTTCTCTAATTATTAAAGGACTCCTAACCCTTCTTGAGAACTTGTGATTTTATGAGAAATCCAGGGTTTCCTGATTTGGTCTGCATAGATATTATAACCTGTGTAAATAAATAGGAAATTGAGCTTTCGGTCCAATCTGGTATTGTTTCTTTAATTCTCACATTCTTTCTCAGGAGATGTCACACATCAGTTTCTTTATTGTCATATGCAGTGTCTCTACTTTCAATTAAAGGCTGGAAGAGTCCCTTTGCCAAGGGAAACTGTCATATTTTCCCAGAACCTATAGAGTATGGCAAACATTTCCTGTTTATTTTCATAAGAAAACGAGAGAAAAATCAAGACCCTTGGGATAGCCACTGTCTAAAACCCCCAAGACCAGCAACTATGTGGCTTCTGACTTGAATTTAATCACCCTAGAGGTACCTAAGCTCTGTATAAGCTAAATTTTTGTGGCTTATATAAGTTAGGTACCTACACATTAAGAAAAGTGGGAAAGAGAACTAAGATTAACTAACTGTGCACCAAAAGCTTGCCATGGATTATTGTGAAGGACTTTTATGATTGATCTGTCTTAGAACTAAACGAGGAAAGCTAAGCATAAGTGGAAATAGAATACTTACTGTTCTAGTGACAGCTCTAGAACAGCCATCATTAGGAGTTTGAGCAAAAGAAGAACGAATAAAGAAGACTAAGATGGACAGTCCAGTAAGGAAGAAAAAAAAAACACCCAGAATGTATTGTCCTGAAAACCAAAAGAAGAAAATGTTTTAGGAAAGAGGGTGTGCCTGTCTATGGTAATTGCTTTTGAGATGTCAAGCAGAATGAGAACAGATGTGAAAAAGATTGTGAGAACACCCAGTAACTTAATCAGATCATTTTCTCTTGGCTGTGAGGGAGGAAAGAGTGATAGGAAAATGTTAGAAAGTGGCATAAAAGAAAAGAGAGTAACACAAATGATTTTTCAAGAAGGGAGACAGAGATTAAGGGTGTTAGCTTCACATTCATGAAGCTGAGGGGAAAAAAATTAATTTGTATTTTCAAATAGGAGCTCATAGAGCATGTTTGTGTGCTGGTGAGATTCAACCAGCTGAAAGGTGAAATTGGTGATGCTGAATCAAATGGGGTAATGGTAGAGAATTTCCTGAGAAAGTTAAAAGACTAGAATCTGGGTGCAATTGGCCTAAAATACAGTGTAACAGGAAGGAAATCAAGGAATTCTGATACAAATTCAGGAGAGTTGGCATACTGAGTGCAAGCAAAAAGAGGAATTGCCTGTCTATTGGGTTTTATTTTGTTGGTACAGTATGAAGAAGCACACTTGCTGAGAACTTAAGTGAGAAGGACTGAGAATAAGGAATTTACTGGGTGGTACAGGAACAGTGGGTATTAGAGGAATGTGACTAGTCCCTGCAATGGAGGGGACAGGCAACCATAGGAGCTCATGAAATGCCCCTGTGAAGAGAGCAATTGCCTAAGTCACACGCACCATTCTTGACAGTGTGAATGGCAGCTTCAAAGGTAAGTGGCATCTGTGCCTGCAGATCACTGTTGAGGACTTCATCATGATCCATTAAAGCTGTGGGTAGCCATTGAAAGCCTTTAAGCATGGGGTAGTGTGATCATAAATGTATTTTAAAATGACCACTCTGCCTGCAGGGAAGAAGTAAATTGGAGGCGGTACAGTGAATGTTGAGAAGCTGGTAGGTGGACTTGAGGGTGATTTCAATATAAAATTGGTAAGACTTGGATGTTTTAAAAACATTTGGTACAAGTAGGATAGAAAGAGAGAGTAGTACAACAGTATAATATCTTCTAAGAAGGGTTTAGTCAGCCTATCAGATGGGTGATGTTATCATTCACAGAAGTGGGAACTTCATAAGGCTTGGCTTCAAGAAGAGTAACAGAAGTTTGATGTCAGAAATGTTCACTTTCTCCAGTCATTAGTATGTTCAAGAACAGGAGATTGAATAGCTACTGAGATGTCTGAGCACGGAGACTAGCAGGGAGGTCCATGTTGTTACATCAAACAGACTTTTTTCAGGAATGAATAACAGGTCTGATGATGATTATGAGAATTTTAGCAACAGTGATGTTATTATCTGACACTTATTGAGTGATTACAATTTGCAGTGCATTTTACATATTACATTTAATATGTGTCATGAACAGCACTATTAATAATTACTCGGAAGCAGATTGTCTTTACATTTAAGAGTATATTCAATCATACCAATCATCAATGTAAACAATTAATGCAAAAAGTGTTTGGTGTGCAGGAGCACCCCAACTAGCATACAATCCACACTAATTAAACACTATAAGCAAATCACACAATCCTAGGGCAACCATGAGCCCCAAAATACCTCCGATGCCACACAACTTCTCTTAGCTAAAGAACAGATCTTGTTCTTATCTGGTGGTTCTCTCCAGCTGATGGCTGGATGTCAGGGAATGGTGGAGTCAGTCAATGGTTGGACAGCAAGGTGGCCTGTTGTCTTTGAAGCAAAACTCTTCAATGTGGCAGGTCCAGCAATTTAAATACAGTTCTACTTGGTGGTGTATGTTGGTGATTGTTTACACCCAGTGGGAAAGTCAATGTCCATTGGTTATGTCCAGTGAGGTGATGTAATTGCAGCTGGGCATGTTCTTTTTGCATGTCTATAGAGCTGTGCTCCCTATCAGTTATAACCAGTTATTGCTAAGCATGCCTGTGGCCAGTGCCTCTTACAGCTCTTTATCAATTGCAAGCACACGTGACTAAGCAGTTCAATGACTGCTGTTCCTTCGGCCATCAACTTAGTGAGTCTCAGAATGTCCCAGCACATCTGTGGCAGATGCTCCTTAAAATATGCATCAAGCTGTAGGAGGCAAAGTACTGTTGTTAGCTCCGATTGCAGATGGAGAAATGTAGGCAGAGAAAGATTAGGTTAATTGACTATGTCAGTCACATAAATGGAAATTTTGGAGCCAGAATTTGATTGTAAACTATCAGTAAAAATGGGGTCATATATTACTGATAAATATAGTGATGCACCAAAGAAAATATTACTTCATGGTAGAAATTTCTTTTTGGTCACAAATCTGCTTGCACATCCCCAATTTATCAAACTCCTAAACAATAATTGTGCACAAACTTGCTTTTAATTTTTCTGAGTGTGTGTTATAAACCACTAATATTTTTAGATTTTTTTTGATAATTATTTTTATTAGAGAAGTCAAAAGTTAGAATATACAAATATCAAGTTCAGATAATTAGCATGGTAAAGAATTTAACAACATTTATATTTCCTACACCAAAAATAGGAAAAAGAATTGTTCATGTTTTAATGCATTCCTAACACGCACGTTTGTCATATACACACAAACACACACACATTTTATTATACATTCATATTTGCAACAAAGTAGAACAATGTATTGATGATAACCTGCATTTTTGGTAATACGTTGCAATTATCTTTCAATATTAACATATATATTAAGTATTTATTCCTGTGGCCATAATAGACAGTCAGCTTCCTCTTGGTATATGTTGATATGATAAGTTTTTATCTCAGAAGTTTTTCTTGTGGGTGGCGATGGGAGTGTGGGTGACTGTATGTGTGTGGGGAGGCAGGAAGAGGGTGGATGGCATCTTATGTCAACCTTAGGGTCTAACCACAACCAGAAGTGATTCCCAGAGAGGTCATGGACCTTTATTTTCTTCTCCATTTCCGTTCTGGTTCCGTCCTTTCCCCTTCCCATAACCTCTGACTTCTCTGTTCCCAAAGTCACTGCTCATAGTTTGTAACATTGGTGGCAAAGGAAGGAGGGTGTTTATTATTATTCTCCCTTGGGTTCTCCCTCGTTAGGGTGGGAGATGTGTGGCTTTGTTTTCAGAATTGGGCTTTATGTATATTTTGCTAAATTCTCAAAAGTCCTCTGGACCCCAGGACTGGGAAATGAAAAATGACTATTATTGTTACCCTGCTTTGTCAAGAATCCCAAGACACCACATGTTTCTGACTTCCAAGCCTCTACCATCTTCCTTTGCTGTCCAGGAGCTGAAGGTCAAGGAGGGCTGTTGATGCCTCTTACAGTGATCACAGAGGTTTGTGAGGTCCCCCCAAAATGGAAATGTCTAAATTACTTTAATTCATACATGGGCTTTCTAGTTATTGCAACATTTAATCTACCCTAAAGCTGTAAAGGGTATATTAAAAAAAAAAAAAAAAAAGCCAGGGAGAAAAGTCAGTCATTCTAGCCAAAATGATTTGTTTCTTCAACACCAAATGCTGACATTGGGGAAAATCCAGGCACTGAGTTCATTTGTTTATTTTTTGGTTCAAATGTTTGTCATGCAGATTCACACTCCGATGGTTCTAATTTTACTTGGTTTTCTTTAAATCCTAATATCAATCCACAAAAACTATTAAGTATCTGTTGTCTAAGGCACTATGCTATGCACTATGGAAGTAGGTGAACAGTGGCTTAGTGTGATGGGAGAAGAAACAAAGCAAAAGAAAACTGTCAATCAGAAACCCCAAAGACTGTTTTCGCTCCTTCAAATAAAGGGATTGCACACAAACAAGTCACATACCTCTCTAACCTCCCTCGCCCTCTCACAAGACATGAAAAGTGAAGGAGATAATGCATGTTGAAAAAAATGGATGCACTGGATGGACACACAGGTGAGAGTAATTGCCCTCATTTGAAAACATTTTCTTAACCTTAGAGCACTTACAGTCTAGTTGAGGGAATCAGAGATCATATACAAAATTTTAGTTAGAACATAAAAGATAAATGGCAGATTCAAGAAATGTTGCAAAACATTGTGTGATTAATTGCCAAAAAGCAGTGGTTTGAGCAAAAAGGAAATGAGAAACACATCGAGGGAAAAATGAAGACTGCCAGGCCACCATCAGGCTCAGGTGAACTTTCAGGCCATGAATAACAGGTCAGCACAGGATGATAGGAGCATCACGTTTCCAAACAGACCTCTTCCTATTCCAATAAACAGCTTCCATAAGCAAGAGACATTCTTTACGCTTTTGGACCTTTGAATGTGAGTGTGGAAGAAGAAATGGCATCATTCAGTAAAAAGAAAAGAAGTCAAGGAATTGGAGAAAATTAAGTTTGATTTTGACTTCTTCTTTCTCGTGGAATTAAGGTGGCAGAAGTTGAGTTGGGAATATGCCAAAGACAGGAAGCAGCATGCCTAGAGGACTTAAAGACAGAAGGTTTTGAATTCTCAATGAACAAAGAGAAAGCCAACTTGTTTGCAGTTTAGGGGGAGGGGAGCTGCACCAAGAGGAACCAAGGAACGGGAAAGAGTCCACACAGTAACCTTGAAAGCAGCCCTGATCCCAAGGAACAGCTGTGAAGCCAATGAATTGTTTCAAAGGCATGGGAGCTGGTGGCAGTGGGGAGGGGCTGCTGAGGGCTTGTGTGGTGTGTGCTTCTCTATTATGATGTCCCGCAGTTGGAAATTAGGTCCACTTGATGTGTAATGTGTCAAACTGAATTTTGGATCAAAGACAATGCTTATCCAATGGTAATTACTCCAGTCATCTTTCACCGTGCCGTGGTTATCTCCGATCTCTAATGTGACAGTTTCAGCATTCAACACAAATCTCCAACCTTGCCAGATCATGAGTAACCTGGATTTACAGATGTTAAGTACTAACACATGTATGCAGAGATCACATTAGGTGGTGAACTTCCAGTTTTCCTGAAATCATAAACCCAAGTGAAGAAATTTTGGAATGGAGGGGTAGGAATTAAATAACACCCCATATTTTGGTTGCATGCATCACATAGAATAATGAATCCAGCAAGCACTCAGGTGACTCACCAAAAAAAAGAGAAGAAAGAAAGATAGAACAGAAGGAAGGAAGGAGGGAAGGAAGGAAGGAAGGAAGGAAGGAAGGAAGGAAGGAAGGAAGGAAGGAAGGAAGGAAGGAAGGAAGGGAGGGATACAGAGGACCTAAAACCCAGACAAGTTGAATTTCTATTTTTGACTCAAGTGGTGCTTCTACTGAGATGAGCATTTCTTTAGTTAAAAGTAATATACATTTCCTCTTGTGTGAATGTTAAATAACATAATCCTGTAGCAGATGAACTACATGGGGATATCTCAAAAGATTTTGAAAAGGCAGTGTTGGTTTTGTACACAATGCCAACTTCTCCATAACCAGAAATGCATGAATCAGAAACAAGAGTTACAGATTGTGCTGTTTATTGCAGAATTTCCATTTCTACATTCTAATCACCATTTTAATACATTGTAACAAAATCACTTTACACATTCTTTTTATTTATGGGGGAGGCGGGTACTGGGGATTGAACTCGGGAGCACTCAACCACTGAGCCACATACCCAGCCCTATTTTGTATTTTATTTAGAGATAGGGTCTTACTGAGTTGCTTAGCACCTCACCATTCCTGAGGCTGGCTTTGAACTTGGATCCTCCTGCCTCAGCCTCCTGATGCACATCTTTTCTAAAAAATGGGATGAGATTATCCTGGTCTATACACACACACACACACACACACACACACTGTCTCTGTCTCTGTGTCTGTCTCTCCCTGTTCTGTCCTAGCAGTAGTTGGGATATTTCTTGAAATGGATTAGGATTTGTAAAAACAAAGGGAAATTATCTTCCAAGTCATAAGCCTCTTCACTTTTCTTTACTTTTCATTCTCTTCTGTCTTCCAGTGGCAGGGAATAGGTATATTAAACGAAAAGCTAAAAGGGAACAAAGTGCATATAGTAGATCATGTACAATGTGCTTGCCTGTCATCTTCCAAATATGCCATATTAACTTGATGAATAAAAAGAAACTTCATAATAAATGTGTGAGGGCACAAATAGGATTAGGATGGGGAATAAATGTAAAATATGCAAAAATCTCCATGCATATTAAACATGCTACCATTGTCAAGGCTCCCTCTTTGGGACACAAATTTTGGAATTACTCCTGACTGCAATCGTCCAACAGTGTGGAAACCTTAATGCTTAGTGAACTCAGGGAGAGGTGTCCATTATTTTCAGCCCTTTTACTTCCCACCGGTGAAGACTTGCCTTAGGGGTACTAATTTCTTAGTAATTCGGCCGAATGCATCTATCACATACCATGTTCTATGCACAATGGTTGAAGGTGCTGCTGACCATGCGTGATACTGTCAGAATCATTGCTGAATGTCTCTGTGCTTGTATTTCTTTTTCCATAAGAAATAATAACAATAACAATACTTATTACATAGGGCAGTGTGAGGGTTATGTCAGCTATTATAATAAGAAAATTAGAATAGTTCCAGATATGTAATAAGCACTATTATTATCATTTTTACCGTTATTACACTGTGACTAAGAAAAATTCTTCTTGAATGGGGAGCAACTGGGACAACCAAAGACATTTGCAAATATAGACATTTAATAGCTGAGGAAACTGGAACAAAGAGGGGTGAGAGTCTGTCCAAGTTCATTGCACAAGTAACATGAACCTGGGACTCTCAGGTCCCAGACTGATGCTGTCTCTTCTTTATCATTTTTTTTTATATTGAAAAACTTTGTAAGAAAATTCTTTGGGTAATATTCAGATGCTTAGATATAGATTTAGCTGTTCTTAAAACAGACTAAAACTTGAGATAAACATTTCTAAATATTTTTGCTCATTTTTTACATACCTGGTCATTAAAATGAATCATCCATAATCTCATAGGGTGCAAGTTGTACCATATCATATAAATGAATAGAGAAACATGCCAAGATCCACATAGCTAACCTCTAACTGGAATTCAAACATTTTCCCAATATACCTTCAACATAGATTAAAGGAGAAGGAACTAGTCTATTGTTGGAATCTTCTAACCTGTTCACTGTCATCTGGTCAATTGATGAACAGATAATGCAAATGTGACATAGATATAAAATGGAGTTTTACTCAGCCATAAAGAAGGATGGAACTGGAGAACATCACACCAAGTGAAATAAGCCAGTCTCACAAAGTCAATTTTCCTCTGAAATAATATATATTTGCTTTGTCTTTATTTTTTAGACAATTATGATATTATGATGAGTTTTGCCACAGAATTCTTTGGCTTTATTTTATTTGAGTTCACTCAGCTCTTTTAGATCTATATGTTATGTCCATGTCTTTTGCCATATTAGGGAATTTTTCAGTCACCATATCTTCAAGTAACTCATCAGTTCTGCATTCTTTCTCCTCTTTTTCTGGCACATGGGCACGATAAATAGTAGATCTGTTGTGATTGTTTTCGTCATGTTATCTACGGCTGTTTGTTTATTTTGCTATCTTTTCTCTGTGTACAGACTAGTTAGTTTCTAGCATTCTACCTTCAAATTTATTGATTCTTTCCTGTTTCATATTCATTTCACTATCAAGCCCACTCAATGAGATCTTTTATTTTTATTGCATTTGTCAGTTCTATAATTTAATTTAGTTTTTTTCTTATCTCTTATTTCTTTGGGGAGATATTCTGTTTTTCTTTTCAAAGATAATTTGAAATTGTCCACTGAAGAAGCATTTTTGTGATGGCTGTTTTAAAATTCTTGTCAAACAGTTCCAACATTCAATTCACTTCAATGTCAGTATTTCTTGTCTTTTCTCATTTCTTGATAAAAAAGAGATTTTTAGTTGGATCCTTGATATGGTGTTAAGATACTCTGAACCTTATTTGAATCACTCAAAGGAAAGCACTAAAAACCTCTTTTCTTCTAGCAGGCAGCTACCCTGTTTATATTTAGTTCACAAGTCCTGGCCTACTGCTGTGGGCTGTGGTCTCAATGTCAATTTAGTTTTCTGAGTCCTTGAAGCGCTATTCTGTTCTTCATGGGGATAGCCGGGCTCTGGCTCCATTTTTACCTGTGCTGCCTTCAGGGGAAGAAAGTACTTTCTTGGTCCCAAATTGCTGGATAGAGGGTAAGGAGGAAACTTCTTAGGTCTGAGAAGTTGGAACATTTCCAGGCTCTCTGGTGCTGGTGGAGCTCTTGCTTGATCTAGGTTGGTGCCATCCATGAAAGAGAAAGGGATCTCCCCAAGCTGCCCAGTGCTGTGTAGAGGGAACTAAGATGCCATTTCCCTTGTTCTGCTTGTCAAGCTGGCCAGCGTAGACCATGTGCCCACTTGATCTCTGCTAACTGAGGAAAACACCTGAGCCATCTATTCCCACTGAGTGAAGACCAGGAGACACCAGCTCTTCTCTCCTCACAACCTTCTACCATTGGATGGAAGATCCAAAGATGTCAGACCACTGTGCTTTTCCTCAAGACCTGGGCTCGCTACTCCGTTCACCTTCTATTTCTGTATCTTTCTGAACTCTGACTCTCTGCAACATTATTTGCATATGGTTTTAGTTGTAGTGAGCAGGGGTGAGCAGGGAGGAGCAGGGAAAATTGAGCCTATGCTACTTCATGCCAAACTGAAATCTAAAAAATTATTTAATAACATCATTCTTCACTAATAGTAAAATATCATCTCTTTTTTTCAGTTCTTTATAGCATCTGTTATTCTAGGTAGAAATGTGTATTTTGTTGCACCAAAATTCAAATAACTATCCTGGTTTTAAATGTTCTAAAGTTCAGATTTGCTAGCTAGTAGGTCCATTTAGTATAGAACATCGTGAAATTTGGAATGAAACCAATCTCAGACGGTCTTTACTTTTTATATGTTGTGGCTATAATATTTTTGATAAGTTACTTGTCCTCTATGATCCCAGTTATATTAGCTGAAAAAAAGATGGAAAAGCTACCATAAAAGATTATGACTGTGATTGTGATAATTACATAGAATGCCTCATGCAAATCTAGCCTATAGCACATAAGCACTCAAAACACAAACTCTGATTCTTTTGAGATATTGTATCAATATTTTTAATTACAAAAAAAATTAAAGGAGAGATTTCTCTTTCACTAATAATTGAATTTTTCCAGTAGCTGATATTTTTGCATCACCCAGATAATTGCTTCTTTATGTATTCTTAACGCCTTGATGATTTCTCTTGCTGAGGTGTTTTCTTTGTATGTGCTCTGTGTTTTTAGCTTCCTTGAGGCATGTGATGGAAGTTTATGGGAACTGTTATATGATTTCTGTATTGCACCTAGAGGAAAGAGGACCCCATACTGAGGAGTGTGGATAATATCATTCAGGCCTCCAGAGTTCAGGATTTTACTTATAAACCATTTCACGTTTATCATTCATTTATACACACACAGGCAAAAATGTGGCCTAATTCAAATTTGGATGCTTGGAAGAAATTTTCTCTGAAAATCTGTGAATCTCCCCTGTGTGCTAAGAGGGAACTTTTATTTTCTACAGTGTATGTCTCCCAGGTTGCATGCTTTGGGAAGGGAGACCAAGAGCGCCCTGCATTACACTTAATGTTTAATAATGACAAGTTGAAACTCAATCCAGGGTTTTCCAGGCACTTGCCTTCTTTAATACATCTGGGCTTCCATTTTCCTTTTCCTCTGGTCTGACCCTACAGGAGAAGCTCTTACATAAATAAACTGAAGCATGCATGTAGGCACCAAAAGATCTCCATCAACAACAGAAATTGTCTAAATCCAACCAGAGCAGCCCCAGCACCTGCTGTGCTTGCACTCATGTCTCTCTGGGATGTAAGCAACCAGGAGGTGCATACAGCCAGACCATTGCTATTCTAGCAGGTCCACACTTTCCCCCAAAATTGCTCATGCCCAGAAATGGCTACCTCAGGCATTCTGATCATCTGCATTTCTGGAAAGAGAAAAAAAAATCTCATTAAGTTCTTTGCCTTTATGCATATTTAAATCAACATTCAGTGAGTCTCTTCTTAGAGGTATTGAACTGTGTCGTTTCCAGTTTTACCAAGAGAAGCAAAGGATCTTTAAAAGGAGTTTATAGGCTGAGATCTATAAACTCAAAGAGACAAAGAAATGAAACTAATATTTACTGACCATCACAAATCAGTCAGAAACAATATATTTGTCAAGCTAATTCACAAAATGAAATCTTGGTAGTGGCACCATGGAATTGGAATGCTTTTGTTAGAGATAGGAATGTATTTGTAACTCAATCATCAGGCTGTGGATGATAGGGAATAACTGTACATAAACCTCGAAGTAAAGCCCAAGAGATTTGCAATGAATTAAACGTTTAGGATGTGATAAGGGTATGTTAGAAGGTATAATTCCCGGTTTACAGAAGAGGAAATGTGCCTTATGGAATCCCACTTTTAAATTTATCATCTCCCTCATTCATTCATTAAATGTACGATGAATACCTACCCTGTGCTAAGCATTAACTCTGGATGTTAAGAATTGGTTGATGAACACAATTCACAAAATGTATTTCCCTTATAAAGCTTATATGCCACAGATAGAGACAGATTGAGGATGAGGTAAGTAAGATATAGTATGCTGAGTGGTGAAGAGAAGCAAAGGAGGAGGGAAGAGAATCTAGCAGGGACTGAGACAGAGTGCTGTAGGGAAAGTTTGTGATAAACGGACTGGAAGAGAAGTGGTTCAGTGAGGGAACAATGCTTTTATGAAGGCCTGGAGGACAGGAAGGAATGAGTCACATGGATATCTGATGAACAGTAGTTCAGGCAGAAAGAAAACAGGTGAAAAGCTCCAAACTGGGTGCTCCAGGAATGTGTGAGGAGTAATAAGGAAGCCAAGAAAGTTTGAGTATAGTGAACAGGGAAAGATGAAATTAGGGTCAAGAAAGCCAAAGGAGACCCTGAGGTCATGTAGGGCCATGTTTAGCCATTGTAAGAACTTTGGCTCTGGCTCTAAAGAAGATGGTGGCCACTAGAAAGCTGGAGCAGCACAGTGGGATAGTCCAGATTGCATTCTGGCTGGATGTCTTTAGGTCTTGTAGCAAGAATAGAGTGAAGAACAAGGACAAGAGCAGGAAGTTGGTTAAGAGGGGGTGTAGTAATGCCCAAGTTCACATGCATAAGAACAAGAGAGTCAGCACTCAGACCTTGTCCTGTCTGACTTTCTACTGTGCAATACCACCTTCCTGGGAAGATGGTCTGAACAAAAGGTCACCATTAATGGGTGTTCTTAATTTCTGTCATATGTGTGACCAAGACAGAAGGTTACTTTGAGAACTATGTGCTGAGAGCCACAGCCGAGTCGGAATGGCCCCTGGCATTTTGCCAATAGTATTGGTTGAGAGGCGAGCCATTAAGATGATGCTGGATTGATTTGGTTGTATATTAGACCTTCACTGTCCGCCTCGGCCTGCTACTTTGGAGTTCTCGGGGAGTTCCCGTTGAGCTCTCTCGTGGGGATTCCTGAAGAATTCGCATTTGTTGGGGAAGTGCCCAAGGGGGGATTTCCGGTTCGTGGTTGCTGGAGGAGCCACGTGGTGTTCGGGAGAGTTCCCGGAGAGTTCCTGGAGAGTGTGTGTGGAATGCTATTGGAGTTCAGGCAATAAAGTTTCCTGTTTATAGATACAAGTACTTTGTGGCAGCTCGGTGATTTGTGCCCAGCTAGACTGCGGCAACTATGCTATTTTTGAAAATGTTCAGTTTATTTTATGAAAAAAAAATTAGAAAAGCATTTCTAGCAGACCGTTTATAAGAAAGATATTGCATGGATTTATACTATGTGATTGGCTTTGAATGGTCTCATTTTCAGAAGTTGAACCTTTATTGTGTGTAACCTGAAAAAAAAATCTTAAAACTTAGAATATTTTTGAGCTTAGCAAAAACCCCAACTGAAATCCTTCTAGAATTTTTTAAGCTCCTTTTTAGGTGATTATCAGCTCAAAAAAAAATGGTCCTTCTTCTCTTCCACTTAGGTTCCACTTAACAGCAGGAGCATGCTGCCTCATCTTTATGTAAGAAATAAGAAGATAAAAGTCTTTGTCTACAATTCAAGTGTTTGATGGATTCTAACCACATTGATTTATTCCTTCTGGAAGCTACTTTCAGGGCAAGGTGATCCATTACAATTTCCCACTGTCAAAGATGATGGTGGGATCTGAAGTATTGTGCTTTTTTTTGCCCATTTCTCTATCACATGACTCTGCATTAAAATCTGAGAAAGAAAATAACTATGATTTGTATTTCAGACTTCCTAGAAAAAAATGTAATTTGAAGAGTTTACTTGAATATCCCCAATAGAACCTGTTTTACTCATTTAATTGGTTTGTGTCAAATGACAGCCAGATTCCTTTATAGGCACTCCTTCAAAGAAAGTCTATGGAACCGATATATTTAGGAGTCTATTTCATGACTTAGATTAACAGACTCCAAAAGGAGCTGAGAAACCACACCTGTGTGATCAGAATCTTTCAGAAGGAACCCCAGATTTTGTATTTTTGACAGTATTATCCAAGTAAATCTGATATGCATCCATGTCTGGAAACCTCTGGCAAAAAGGACATGGCCAGGACTCTTTTCGTGTTGGCCATTGACAGGTGTCTAGAAAAATGACTCCTTCAAAGCTCAGAAGACCTACATTTGAGAGTTACCAGTTTATCTAATTATGATAGAGATGGCTATGGAACACTGAATCTTGGAGTTGGAAAGAAACCAGGGCAATGTCTTCTACACATAATCATTTTAAAGAAAAGCTAATCTTTACCTAAATGTCATGAATGCCCCAAGTTCAAACACTCAACTCATTTGAAAGATGAAATTAGGACCATGTTTTACTGGTGATAAATTATCACTCTCTGAGATGGTATCACCTTCATGAACTTCAATTTGTGAATCTCTAAAATAATAATATAATTTCCAACCTCCTTCACAGATTTGTTATGAGAACTGTATCGAGAAAATTGATGTGAAAAAGCTATGAAAGTTCACTATGAAAAAGAGATATGTATTTATCACAAAACTGTCAACACAACCATAGTAACCTCACTCCTGGATGGTCAAGAATGCAAGGTAACTCACAGAGGAGGAGGATTCCATCTTTTGTGAGCAGACATCATGGAGTCCTGTGACTTAATGAGATAATTGGTACTTCAGTCTCCAAATATGTGACACTACAGAATCACTCAGGGTGACAAGAGGTAGAAAGTGGAAAGGCTGATGGGATCATTATGAGGTACAAAATCAAGGGCCTGGGGTTGTGGCTCAGTGGTAGAACACCTGCCTAGCATGTGTGAGGCACTGGGTTCAATCATCAGTACCACATATAAATAAATGAATAAAATAAAAATCCATAACAAATGAAAAAAAATTTAAAAAATGAAACTAAAAAGAAGTACGAAATCAAGATTTAGGTAAATCATTCATAATGCCCACAGAACAACCCTAGCTATTTCATTTTCATCAAAAGTTGTATGCTGCTTTACTTTATTCTTACCACATCTTCAAGCGCTTATTTAAGGCCAGAAGATGACTGTATAAATCACTTTAGATCAAGGAAAAATAGAGAAAGAATTTCACGTGTTGTATGCACTGGAGCATTGTATGAATGGCTTCAGTTTCCAGACTTGTATCACAAAGTCATAAAGGATTGATCTGTATCAAATGTGAAGACTTAAAGACTAGACTGAAAATTATCAGAGATGTCTCTCCTAAGGCTCCTTGAAGCCTCATTCATCCATAGCTTCACTTATTACACATTATTTATTCAGAACTATTCTAGATTATGTGTCTACAACAATGAAGAGGAGACCCAATATCTATCCTGCTCCCTATAATAGTGAACACAGGTATAGACACAATGATAAAGACCTGCACTAGTCAGTGATACTTTAAAAAAAGTTTCTAGTTATTGAGGCCCAACTACACAACTGGGAATGTACTGGGAGCTAAACGTGTACTTATTACAATAATATTAGGTACCTGTGTTTAATTTTAATTGCATGATGAAGAAAATGAGACATAGGTAGGTTGATCAACTTGCCTAAGGTCAACAACTGATGAGTACATTTAAACCAGGTATTCATTAAATTTAAACTAATATCAATGACATTGTAGACCACTGGATCAAAAAAATCTTTATTTAGAATTTAACTATATTTTTGCATTAAACCATATACAACAAAATTATCAAATTTATCATTTAATTATCACAATGACCTTATGAGAAAGAAGGGTTGAGTTTCTTTGTGTCCTAAGATATGATTCCACCTAAATGAATGAATAAGACATGGAATGGGGTTCCAAGAAAACCAGTGCAGATCTATGAGATGTGATCATTAATAGTAGGAAGAAAGAGGGGGAAAAAAAGAAATGGTCAAGAAGTTAATCTGATCAAGAGGAAACTTTCCTTCATAACTATGTTGACACTTTCACTTTCAAAATGCTTAATATGGAAAATAATTCATCGAATTTTTCCTTCTTCAGAGCAGAGCAGTAAAATCCAATTTTTAATTAACCATGTTTTCTTTAAAATATAAGGCAAACTAAAAGGATATGTAGTTCATTGTTTATAAACCTCGGGGTCTTCCTGCAAACCATGTAATTTTTAAGTTGTTAATAGCTCACAAGAAGAAGATGCAGCAAATAAACTGTCAAAAGGAGAGTCACAGAATCTGCTGGCTAATTTCAGTCTACGGCAATTCTTCCTTGGCCTGTTGTTCTAATTTCTAAAGCAATGATGATTTATTAAGTAGCCTTTAATTCTATGAATTCCCTAAATTGTAGAATTCTTTTGAATAGGTGAACTCAGTCATGCATTCATGCAGCACTTAAAGACAGGGACACAGTATGAGAAGTAAATGGTTAAATTATTTTTCATTGTGTGAATATCACAGAGTATGCTTATACAAACTAGGAGGGCTGCAAAATCCCTGGGTGATCCCATATTCTGGAACTACTGTGATGTCTGCAGTCCATTGTTGACTGAAATGTCTCTTATGTGACACATTATTGTATCTTGTATTCACGGTGAATAAAAGGTTTTAATTTTATTTCATTTTATTACATCTTTTTTTTAAAAAAAATCTTACAGCAATCCTGAAATAATTATTTGTAATTTTATAGGTGGAAAGTCAGAGTCTCTCACAAGTTTGCATACCTGATACGTGGAGAAAAACAGCACTAAACTAACACAGATCTTCTGTGTACCCCCTAAGGAATGAGCCCTTCCCATAGGTAGCGACGGGCTGACCTGAGCAAGGCAACTGATGTTTGCTGCAATCACTAGAGAGACAGAGCAGACATATTTACTCTCTCAGGAAACTGCAGTCTAGTAGAGGCAAATACACAATTAAATTAGAAGTTAAAATAAGAGTACATTTTGAAAGTCGGAGGTTTATATTGGGAGAATGAGGAAAATTTTGTTAAGGGGGGAGGTGTGAATATACATGGTAAGTAGGCTTGAATATCAGCTTACTAGATGAGTGGGAAAGAGCCTCCAAGATAAAAGTATCAGTTGAGACAAAGTTTTAAAAAAAAATGGGAGAGCATTGGTTTTATAAGAGCAACTGTCTGGCTGCGGCTAATGGGGCCTGAAGGAGAACAATGACTTCAATTCTTGAGTTGAAGGAAGCTGTCTAAAGAGTTTGGATCAATTCCAAACAGCATCTCTTTGATGACGATGTTTAGTCCAAAAAGCCAGAAGAACTTTTTGAGAAATTCTTGGACAGGATAATTCAAATGCACTGCCATTCTCTGGAATACGTAGCTGTTCCCACCATAAGTGTTCTATGCTGTGAAATTTAGAAAATTGCCTGAAACTTAGAGCATTTTTGTGGGGTTAGGAATGGGTTGACTGCTTGATCTAATTGGGAATTTATATACCAGATCCCACCTCAGAGGCAGCAATCACAGAAGTTATCCACTCTTTTCATCCTTACTTGAGACCAAAGTCATTAATTTATCTAATGGATATTAACATAGTGTTTGATTAATGAAACCAGAGTATAATGATATGAGAAACAAATATTAACGAGACTGGTTTTATGTATGGAGTCTGGCTGGAATGTTCTGAGCATCTCTTCCCTTGCAGAGATGACAGGTAAATTCTACAGGAATGTGTGGAGCCAGGAATGGATATTAGAATCAGAACTTCCTTTGTAAGCACCTCCCTGTCCGATTTAGACTATTGTGTGACTCCAACCAGACTTTTCCTTATGTCTTAACGAGAATATGGTCGCACTTGTCTTTGGTGACCCTTCTACCAGAGGTTCTACGCAGCATCTAAGGGACGAGACTGGGACTCCACTGCACTTTTGCTAGAAGTATTTGACTACTACCTATTTCCCAACTACCCACCAAATACAGGTAGTCGAATTTGTCCCCAGGCTTGCTAGCTTTCTTTTAACCTAGTAGTACAATTATGCAGAAAATGTCCACCACCCTAACATTTCCTGAATTTACAAAGGAAAAAAAAAAAAGAAGAAAAGATTAAAAACCCAAGAATTGAGAACAACCAGATTGGCTTAGGGAAATTTGCAGCAATTAGTTTTTGGACCTCCAGGACCAAAGAGTCCTTAGAAATGACAGACCCTGGAAGACAAGCTGACAGATAATTATTAACCTGCTTTTTCATGCCTTTCCCCAATGACTTTTTTTTTTGTAGTTAATCCTGGGGGAAGAGGATCCAAATTAGGCTGAACTGGAAAGGGAATAATTTTCAGCAATAGCTAGTACTTAGAGCGTGTTCTGGGTATGCTGAACACTTCTCTAAACACTTCATATAGATGAACTCATTCAATCTTTAACCCTGTGAACTTGTGTTTTTTATCCTATTAAATATAAAAAGAAACCATGGCACCAAGAACTAGGAAGTTTACCTAAGGTTGTGCGTCCACAGAATGGCGGAACTGGGATTCCTATCCTAGAGTCCTTACCTTAATCATTCATCCAGGTGCTTCACAGGCCTTGAAGCCTGTTCTCTCTACATCCTTTCCCAAGAGGATCCAGCAGGTCAGAACCACAGGAACCAAAGGTCCAATAAAAATAAGATTCCTTTTATTGCAGACATAATACAGCTTTCACAAAGTATTTTATTTCACATCTCCTGACTCCTCTTTTCTTCACGATAATCCTAGGAAGGAGATAGAGAAGGGACTGCTATCCCTTTTTATATGAGGACAAATACACTTGGGGATTTGAGCAAGTTATTCAATGTCACATGATTGGAAATTGGAGTAAAAGTTATAACACTGAGGTGGTGACAACCTTCCAGAATTATCATTAGATGATATCTGCAGCAACCAAGTATTGTTGTCTTCTGAAGGGCAGCTTCACACACCAGATTGTCTTCTCTACATGTTGGTAGTGTTCAGGTGAACTTCCCCATATGCCATCTTATTTAATCCAAACCTCACAGGCACCACATGGGGTATATGTGTGCGTGTGTGTATGAGTTTATGAGTGTGTGTGTGAGTGTGGGTGTGTGAGTTAGTGTGAAAGGGTGTGTGTGAGTATATGTGTGTATAACTGTGTTAATGTGTGTGTGATACTGAATGTGTGTGCATGTGTGAGAGTGTGTTAGTGTGTGAGTGTATGCAAGTTAACATGTGTGACTACGTGTATAACTATGTAAGTATGTGTGAGAATATATATATGTATGTGAGTATGTGTGTGTGAATGTGACTGTGTTTGAGTATGACCATGTATGTGTATGAATGTAAGGGTATGTGTCTGTGTATGAGTGTGTGTGTTTATATGTGTATGAGTGTGTGAATGTGTGAATGTATGAATGAATGTGTGAGTGTTTCAATATGTAAGTGCATGTATGTTAGTGGATATGTGTGTGTGAGTGTGTATGTGAGTGTATGCATATATGCATTAGTGGATATGAGTGTGTGATTATGTGTGTAAGTGTATGTGAGTGTGCATTAATGTGAGTGTGTGCTGAGTTCCCAGGGGTGTTACCTCTTTCTGCTGGGAGCAGCTGAGCCTCACAGAGGATGAATGCTGCTCCCCTTCCTGCTGAGCTAGTCTGTGCGACTGAGACAGAGCTCAAATCTTCCAACTCCACATCCAGCAGGAAGTTTGTATTCATGTCCAGACAAAGTCAGTGCAATGATGTTACCAGAGGGATTTATCCTTAAGTGTGTTCTGCCTTTTATCTCTCTCCCTCTCTCCCTTCCCTTGGCCTACTCCCATCCCTCTTAAAATCACCTATCTTTTTTGCCTCACTGCAACTACTCAGAGCTAGTAGAAAGAAGCCATTAAATATTCTTAGAACAGAAAGCATTTTGTCAAGAGACACATGTTGTGACTCCTCACCAAGGCAACCAGAACTGATGACGTGAGTGGAGGAATGCTTAGGAGTGTTTAGTCACAGCCGGCGATACACAGTACACAGTCAGCGATTAGAGGCAAAGATGGCTTATCCGCTGACCCGGTGTCGCCATGTTCTCACCACAACTAGCTTTTGAAACATTAACAGGAATTGAAGTGGCTGATCTAAGAGACTGGTTGGAGAGGAAGTAGAGCACCAGATGGTAGAATTTCCTATCATAATAAACTCTTAAAATTAAGGAGAGACTATTATACCTAGGATCTTGGTTTGTTCATCTCTCAAATGGGAAGTTAAAGCAACCAACTTCATAAAAGACTAAACCAGTTTATGAAGGGTTTGCCTCACCAACCCGGAGTTTCTATGACCCAATGATTCCACACAGGCACTGTGGCCTTTGCCTTGGCCTTTGAGTTGAGGATGAGGTGATTTATGATGGAATTTGCATAGGCAAACAAATCCCCAGCTGCAAGCCGCCTGCCCCGAAGTTTCATGGTTCACTTAGGATTAAGATTCTTGGAGCTCCTTCTGGGTGGCTAAAGGCCATGACAGATATACTTTCCCACTTGGTTTCCTGACTGTGGTAGGTATCCCTTCACTTAATGGCATGATGAAGTTTGACTCTTCCCAGGAGGAGTGAACTAAAAGTTATAGGCTGTGAGTGTCATGTTTTGTAGAACTTAATTGCAAGGGGACTTTCTTTGGGGAAAGCATTCCTTTCTTGGCCATGTGAAGTAGCCAGTGGAGGGGTTACAAATGACAAGATAAGACCATGACCAATCTGTTTGCCTTGTAGAGATGATCTGAGAGTTATGGACTTTCTGGAAAAGACTTGATTGACTTCAGAAAGACTTTCTGGTACTATTTCAGAAATAAAGACAGTAGAACTAGATTCATAGAATGAAAAAAAATCTCAGAATGGCAAGGGACATAATACTTGATTCACCTATTTAACATTCTTCTCAAACAGTCTGAAGGGTATATTGAAAGCTTCACTGATACAGAACGTATCAAAAGTGAGGGACACTGTTCTACCTTCAAGAAGCTCTGATTGCTAGCAAGTTTGTTACACTAACACATAATTTTTTATCCTAACTTTATCCTTATTTGAGTTGTATAAAACAAGTCAGGTTCCATTGACATGACAGGACTTTATATATATTGAAGATACCTATTTTTATAGCTTATGAGCCATCTTTTTTTTGTTCACTACCTTCAGCTGATTGCACTACTCCTTATGTAACATGGAAACATGTTACATATATATAACTATTTGCTTGTTTCTTTTTTTTAACAAATTCTTGTGTGTACATCACATCACATCACACACACTCTTGGCTGTGTATGTTTTATAGACAGCTACCTGATGGCAGGAATTCAAGTTCTTATGATTTTTCAAAATGACAGATATGTAGCCAAAGCAAATGAATACACAAAGCAGATTAAGAGTAATGGACAATAGAGAGAAATCATGCTGTTGTAAGGATTGGGAAGGAATTTGAAATCATCTTGTCAATCTACTGATTGAGGAGCTCCACCACATTCTGGCCAGTTGGTGAACCAGCCTTTATTTGAATCCCAGGACTGGAGACAAGTGCACTCTGGGCTGTGTGCAGAATCTTTGTAGGCTCCCTTTGCGTAGACTACTACCTAAGACACAGCTTACATCGTCTCTTTGAAAATTTTTATTGCGGGAACACAGCTTTCCTCCTTGTCACTCGTAAACTATCATATCATCAACAACTACAAAATCAGAACATCATGCTAGGAAATTGACCCTTGGCTGATGTTGGTCAGCAGAATAAATGATTGGCAGCAGTATGTTCAGCACTCAGAAGTTATAGTGGCCTGTCACCACTGGCACTGTGATTTCTGCGGGGGCCACCTCATTATATGGGAAAATGCCCTCAAAGGGTAAGCCTGTTTCTTGTCCTGGCAGACCTGTCACATCTGATGTTACAGGAAACAGCAGCAAGGAATTGTGGCTGAAAGAATTGTAAATTTTGCCTGTGGAGAGTCACCAAGGGCAATTCTTCTGAAAGGGATTATTTGTCAACTGCAGCAAGACTCTTTGTTATTAGAATTTAATTGATATTTGTAACTGGAGAAGAAAGCTGAAAGCAGGATACAAGGCAAGCAATTAAATCTCTTTTATAGAGTGTAGCTAATGAGTTGTCAAAATTGGTAAAGATTGTTCTGTCCCTTCCTCGTTTTATTATAAAGATGTACAGAGCTGACTACTGTCCTGAGGAAACATCAATCACAAGAAAGAAAAGTTGAATAAAATAAGTTCGTGTACCTTTTGTGCAGTAAAATAAAATCAAGAATGAGTAGTCAGGGGACCTAGGATCCAGTACAGATAGCTGACTGTAGCTTTCTTTCTGGATTTTCATTCATTCATTCGTAACTCTGGTGTGGATCATATGATCTCATAAACCATCTAAGGGTAGTGTTCTGCCCATATTCATATAATTATATATAGAATAACATGGTATATAAGAATAAAATATATCTGAACCACAGAATCCTAGCATCCCCAGCAATTAGCTGTAGTCTGGTTTAAGTTAATTAACCTCTGTAAGTATCAATGTCCTGCTATTAAGAAAGGAAGAATATGTACATATCTCACATTATTTTTTCACAGATTTAAATGAGAGAATACATGTAAATTATTTAACAAAAGGCCTTGAAGATAGAAAGTGATCAGTAAATATTGGATATTTTCATTCTATTCCAGCATCTGGTTTTTAAAAATACATCTATGAATCTGGGCCACCAGAGGGCGCTGCACAGCTAACAGCTAGTTTCCTCTTTTAAGCTCTCCAGTTTAAAAATGCTTTAAGCACCTACTTGCTGCTTAAAATCATGAACAGCTTGCTGCCTTGAAGTCTCAGCTCAGGGTGTTTTGTCTCCATGTGCATAGTGAGCCAGTGTTAGTAACTAGGATTACTGCAATGTCTTCACTCCTGGTTTTCTGTTTCCAAGCAGTCTTGAGATTTTCTTGTTTCTCAAAAAGATAATCAACTACTCAATTAGAGAGAACTTAAAAAGAAAAGGTGCAGAGATGATAAAAAGAAATGCATAAAACCTGCATATAGATACAGAGGTAAACTGAATAAAAGGGAAAATATTGCATATTCTTGGTTGGGATGACTCAACATAATAAAGATGTCAATTCTCCCTGTGTTAATTGTTCAATGTAATGTGATCCCAATAATAATGTCCCCCTATAACTTCCTGGAAGAAGACAAGTTGGTCATAACATTAAAGTTGACAGAATAAAGGGGAGGAGGCACTGAAAAAGACTGCCAAACCATGAAAATGCTTTGCTAGTTAAACAAAATTTATAGCAAAAATAAACAGGCTATCTCTAAGAGCTGGAAAAAATAAAATGAGCTTTTTCTCTATCAGAGAAATAATCATAGAAATTCAAAAAGTCAATGTTTTGACTGTGTATCTCTGATTCTGTATATCTGAAGGGCAAAGGAAACTTGTCTTGTGCTGAGCGGAGTCATTATTAATGACAATATGGCAATACCATTTTGAAACACGCACACATGTACACACACACATATAAAGCAAATAAGTCAATGAATTAACAATCATAAGAGTCATATTTTTCAGTGAAAGAGAAAAGATACATAAAACTGAAACGTTAAAAACATCATCTTTAAAAGAAAGCTTTTGGCATGTTTTATTTTTTTTTTTTTTTTTTTTTTTTTTTTTTATATTTGTTTTTTTTTTTTTTTAATTTTTTATTGTTGGCTGTTCAAAACATTACATAGTTCTTGATATATCATATTTCACAATTTGATTCAAGTGGGTTATGAGCTCCCATTTTTACCCCATATACAGATTGCAGAATCACATCAGTTACACATCCATTGATTTACATATTGTTTTGGCATGTTTTAAACATAAAATTGACATGCTATGATTACACTTTTTAAAGATCAATTCTAAGACTGCTGATTAGAAAATACATGGAGAAAGACAAGTGTGGCTATTACAGAGGATGAATTGAGATTGATGGTAATTTGTACTTGTGATGGAAAGAACTGGACAGGACTCAACCTATGGGATGAGTATGGGAGTAAGTAAAGAAAACAAAGGAAGAAGTCAAATACTGTTAATACTTCAGGCAATAAGACTGTTGCCTTAACAGGGTTGTTGGTAATAGATAAAGCAATGAGTCTCTCTGAATTTACATAACTCTAGATCTAGAATTCTGGATTTGTACAAAATGATGCCAACTACAATTTCAGGGAAAGGTGAGAGTGAGAAATAACTCTTAACGCCATCTTTAAACTCATAGAATTAATATGCATATTTAATCTTCATAATATTTTTAGAGCATTTGGAGACTAGCAACTGTGTATGCTTGTCATTGTGAAGAACTGGACTTCTTTTAAGTGCATCAGGGTTGTTAAAATATTTCCTGCCTTAGGATTTTGTTCTGCTTATTGTCTTGGCTGAACACATCTGCTTCTTTCCATGATTTGACTCCTATTTGAACAAAGGAATGAAATTGAAAGGTTCAGATAAATAATGCAGGAGTCTATAAAATATGACAAGTCAATTTAGGGCCTTGCTTTGAGAGTATGGGAATTCAATTTTTTTTTCCATTTGTCTTTATTAAGTTGTGTAAGTGTCTTCATTTTTAGTGAGAATTCACCTGTGTTACAGAGCATTCATTAAAATAGGAGCAATTGGAATGAAGGGACTAGTGGGTAAAATGTGCTCAAAAAAGATAAGGAATGGTTGGGAGTGGCCATTTCCAAAGGACTTGATACTTAGTCCCAACCTGAGGAGCTTCTCGATGTTTTGTTTGTGAGGACAAGCAGCCATCTGCCTTCTTACAAGACAAAGGATTGTCCTCAGTCCTCACAGTCACAGCCTCCTGAGGAAATCCCCATCAAACCAAGGACATTACATGAAAAGTTTCCTATCTCTTTGATACTATTCACATTTCTGAAGAATCTTAGGAACTTAAGCAACTGAGGTTTCCTTATTTTACACATTCGGGCATGGTTTGATTGTTACTCCCTAGAAGTTCACATTCTTTGATTTCTCTGAGAGATGGTGAGCTTTCTTCATTTCTAGCCCTAACCTGGTGGTGAGGAAGTAGCACAGGTAGCCTTCTTGTCCCCGAGTTGCAATAACTTCTGTCTCTTTTTTATGCAGGAAAAAGTTATTTAAGAGAAGGTCTACATCCAAAAGAAATACCCAAAGTATAAGTTTGGAAATAGCTCAAGGTGCATATAGACACCTTTGCAGATAAGAAGCCTGGAGTGTCTGAGGGCTGTTAGAGCAGAACTTTCCCTCACAGCCTGATTCATTTTCATGTGGCGTGGCACACTGGTCAAAAATTAATGCGACCCTATTCAATTAATCCTTCTGATGTAGATGATAAAGCCATTCACCACATCACAGGAATACACAATATACCACAGAAGGACCCTTTCTTGGAGGCAAAACAACCAAGTCTGACAATGGTTTTATTTCCCTATAATGTAACTTTTTATTAATATTTATTTTTATTAATATTTATTTTTTAGTTGTAGATAGACACAATACCTTTATTTTATTTACTTATTTTTATGTGGTGCTGAGGATGGAATACAAGACCTTACATGTGCTAGGTGAGCACTCTACCACTGAGCCACAACTCCAGCCCTTACCATTCTTATTTTTATTTTTTTCCCAATAGATATGATGAGGCTTGTCATACAACAGGGGCTTCCAAAAACAAAGACTTGTCTTCAAGTCACAAAAGATCTGTTCCTCACTCCAGGACTAGGCATGTTGTAGTAGGATTCACTATAACTCCTGTGCCTGGTTTTACATCTTCCACTTCTTACCTCTTCAGAGTCTTTATCTCACACAGTTTATCTCACAATAAACTATGCCTGTCATTTAGACACTGATTTGAAACCTCTAAGAAAAGCTTTTGTTGGGCATTATCCAGTTTAATAAACAATCTCTTGTTTTTTGGTAAACAAGGTAGAACTGGCTGGCACAGTGACACATGCCTGTAATCCCAGTAGTTCTGGAGGCTGAGGCAGGGTAATCACTAGTTCAAAGCCAGTCTCAGCAAAAGCAAGGTGCTAAGCAACTCAGTGAGACCCTGTCTCTAAATAAAATACAAAATACTGCTGGGGATGTGGCTCAGTGGTTGAGTACCCCTGAGTCCAAACCCAGGTATCCAGCCCTACCACCCTCCCCCCCAATAAAACACTAAAATACTAAAGTCAGAGCAATAGAGCATCACCAGAAAACACTTCTATTTGAACGGCCATGGATTCCTCTTCTCCAAATTCATGATTTTCCAATCAGAAACATACTTATTTTGTTTTCTATTCCTGCTGTTCAAATTTTCCCACTAAGTGCTTAAAAAAATACAAATTTATTATCTCATAGTTCTCTAGGTCAGAAGTCTAGGTTTGCTTCACCAATTTCTCTGTTCTGTGTTTCACAATGTTGAAATCAAGATGTTAACCAGCCTGGCTCTTATTAGGGGCTTGCTATGGTTGGGTAAGCATTTCCCAATGGCCCATCTGTTGAAGGCTTGGTTGTAAGCCTGTGGGCTCTGGGGAGGTGGTAGAATGTTTAGGAGACAGAGCCTAGTAGAAGGAAGTCAGGTCACTAGTGGAATGCCCTTGAAAAGGATATTGAGACCCTGCCTCTCTTCATTCTCTCTCCTTGCTTTCTGGCCATTATGAGGTGAGCTGCTTAGCATCTTGCAGTTGCTGAGGCAGGCTTTGAACTCAGATTCTCCTGTCTTAGCCTACCAAGTCACTGGGATTACAGGAGTGTGCCACGGCACCCAGCAAACCTGTCCTCTTTTTAATTTGATTTATCATGGATATTTGCTATAGTTACAGAAAGCTGACTGACACCAGGCTCTTGAAAGAACCCCGGTTGTAGGTAGACTCTGATATCTTGTAGTTGTGTGGCTGTGGGCCCCATTTTTATGCTGGATGTTAGCTGAGGGGCTTATTTTCAGCCCTATCTCCAATCCCTGCACATGGACCCCTACATCTCAGAGCCAGGAACAGAGTGTCTCAAATCTTGCTCACATTTGGACCTCCTTGACTTCCCATTCACTCTTTTACCTCTTCTGCTGCATCTTTCTGACTCATACCATGTTTTTAAGATAAATATGATTAGATTGGGCCAACCTGGATGATCCAGGATAATCCCCTATTTTAAGATACATAACTTCAATCACATCTGCAAAGTGTTTTGCCATGGAAGTATTCATAGTTTCTGGGGCCTGGAGTATGGACATCACCTCAGGGAGAGACTTTATTCTACCTTACATATCAAATTGGGAGATAGATGACCATACACGAACTCCTTTATCAATCATAGACTTAAAGAGTCAGGATGCAAATCTGAATACTAAAAATATTGAGAGAGGCTGGAGTTTTGGATATAATTTATTTTTAGCCAGAGATGGAGAGAGGCAGAAATTGAGAGGAAAGAAATTAGGCAGATGCTCAGGATTATGAATTTGACTGATTTGGTATGAAGATTAGGGTGTCACCCAAGCTCAGCTTCAGTGATGCTTGGAATTTGAGTCTGAATAACAAAACCAACAAAGAAAAAAAGTTGCAAGGGGCAGGGAAACAGGAATACTCCATATCTTGTTTCTAGGGACCACAATTCCAAGTGGTAAGATCATTCTGGGCGATCAACTTGCTTTAGTCATTATCAATACTGGGAAATAGCTGAATTAAAGGTGGGCAGTGGACATGAGAGAATCTAGCGCAGAACATGTGACTACCTGAATAATTTTGGGACAAAATTTTCCCATCTCTTCCATAGCACTCCTGGCATCAGCTCTGAGCTCATCATCCCTAGTGAAGCCACACTAAACTTTATTTATTTATTTTTGTGGTGCTGAGGATTGAACCCAGGGCCTTGTGCATGCATGACAAGCACTCTACCAACTGAGTTCTATCCCCAGCCCACTAAACTTTATTTTAAATAATATAGTTGCTCATTACTAAATTATCTTGGCCTGAACAGCCTGAAACCTCTTCACCTATCCACCTCCCATTGCTTTGGAGACACACTTTTCCCCAGTTGTCTTAATTTTTATTTGAAGAATTTTAAATCTAGTAATCCAAGGAATATCCTACATCTGAATCTATCTTCACTTTGAAATCCTAATCTAGGTGCTCAGACATAGTGAGTTTGACACAGTGAGTTCTAGAGAAATAATAATTGACCAGATGTTAAATCTTTCTCAAAGGGAAACAATCATAATTCTTTCAGCATCAGTTCTTCTTTATAGACCAATGTCTAAGGCCAAAGGAGCAGTTCCTTTCTTTCATAAACCTTTTTAGAGGTGCTTAGCAAAGAATTCATAAATCTTTTCATAATGAATTAAACATTCCAACAGATTTCTCTGTGTCCTCTAGTGACAATTATGAAGGCTTTCCTGTGCACTTCTCTTATTGCTGATAATATTGATTCTTCCTGGTGAAAAATGCAGTCCCTATCCTGAGTCTATGAAGCTAGAGTAAGGCAGACCCTTTCCTGAACTCCAGTGTGAGTATCCGATTTGGACAATAAGAACTAAATGATTCTCTGCACATTTCTGGAAGCAAGAAGAACAAGGAAGTTTTCTTTCTGTTGGACCAGAGTTGGGTAGCAGGTGAGCTTAGCATTCACTCCATGAGGGAATCACAGCAGGAGATAGGCATAAGCTGAGTCCCAAGGATGGAATTTAAGCTCCTAGATCTAGCTAGTCTATCCTTAGAGTCCACGAATTTAAGACAAACAATTTTGTCCTTAATTCAGTTTGAATCAGGTTTCTGACTCCTTCATGTACCCTAATAAATGGTACATCTCTTGATATATTCTATCCACGTTGTAGTTAGATTATTATATTTACATCTGAATATTCATCTCAGGTACCTGAAGCATTTTGGGAGCAGTGGCCAGCTTTGTATCATATACGTTGTGTATATATTTTAGGAATATATGAGGAGTGGGCTGAGGTTGTGACTCAGTGGCAGAGCCCTTGCTTCACACATGTGAGGCACTGGGTTTGATCCTCAGCACCACATAAAAATAAATACACAAAATAAAGATATTATGTCCATATATAACTAAAAAAAATTTAGGAAAAGAATGTATGAGGAAAGATTGATGCTTTCCTTCTATTTTTATTCTCAATCATGTTTTTATTTGTTTGTTTGTTTTTGTTTTGTTTTGTCTTTCATAGTTTCTGTTTTGTTTATCTCTACTAGTATTTCTTACCACAGTGAGATGGGAATGGGAGTGCAAACTGGACCCATAAATAGATAAAGTGATTGTCCACAGTTGTTTAAAACCCATATGATTATCTTCAAGCCCTACTATCACCTTCATTTAGCAAGACAACAAAATTAACTCTAAGGAAAATAAAATAGAACGATGATTAGTGAAACCTAATATATCAGCCTAGCTGCAGAAAATTACATGTTGACTCTGTTCAGATAATTGCATTAAAAATAGAGTTTAGAAAATGTCTGAACAAGTTAAGTCAACATTTCCTAATTTTTGAAAAGAAAAATTTATCAGGCAGGTGATGCTTAAGACCATTCATACTTTGGCTCAAATACTGAGTGCATTATCTAATACATGTTCAAACCTCTCTTGTACTTTGTTCATTACAGATTTACTAAGTGGGATTCTAGAATATTTCCTGTGGAGAGAAAAAGTCTCTGCCTACAACCTATTTCACAAAAACATGAATGACATCCCAGGTTACTGTTACCTCTTTGGATACTCTGCAGAACACAGATGTCTTAGACATCAGCCATTATATAACAAACAGCTCCTGACCAAGAGCAACTGTGGATGAACTTTCAAAAACAAAATGATTTATAATTGGGATTTTAAATTTTAAAGAAAATGAGCTCTTTTCCCATCATCAACTCATTAGTTAAGACCCAAATTTCTCAAGTCAGCATGTTTTCAATCATCACCTTATATGCATGTACTCCTGAGGTACCAAACAGTGCCCAGTATTCATTTTTTGCCAGAGCCTTTTGTTTAATAATGGTTTTAGTTTTACATGGGGAAAAGGAATTTAGAGGTATTGACCTCAGGGATTTAAAAATATCATAATGGTTTTGCATCGAGTGGATAAAATTTCATTTGTGATTTATTTTCATAATAATACGCATAATTTGACTGCTTAATTCCAAAGTTGATGCGACTAGAAGCTGGAGTTTTACTTATCAGATGGGAGGAAAAGGGAGACTCACCCTCTGAAGTATTGTACCAGCTCAGACCATCCCCTACCCCCTTCAAAATCTCTCAAATCCCAGCCAATCAGAGCCCTAGCACTTCTGTGTGAGGAATGGCTAGTTAAAATCACCCCAGTCTTCTGTATTACATACACAGTTCTCTTGTCTGCCAACATGAATGGTTGCTATCATTACATCAGCCTCCAGTGCCTTCAATGCATGAATGGCTAGCTTACGGTCCAAGAGTGGATGGGTTTTTCTGTCTTTTTCAGAGGCATCTGCCAACCAACAGCAACAGGGAGACAAAGCTATCTTTAAGTATTCTGCTCCACGCCATGAATAGGCAGAGCCTACAAAGCAGCTAGCTCAAGATGAGGCTGGGAGACGTGAAGGGCGTCCAGGGGCTTCTGAAAGGCTCCCTCCAGTAAGAGAGCTCTTCTGGCATGTAGGAATGAGAGTAACTGGAACTGAAAGCAGAGCGGTGTGCACTTGACTTTGAGGAGGAGGCTTAACACAGGGAGTGGTAGAAACAACTTGGGAAGTTCTAGGGCAAGGGAGGATGCTATCTGTGAATGGCCCTGCTTACCCAGACTGAGCATCCCTTGATATTCAGGAGGGAATTAACTTGGGAAGTAGAACACATGAGCTCACTTCTGCTTTGAGCACGCTTTTCTTTTCCTTAATTCAAACTTAAATGTTATTCCATTATCAAAATAACATCAACTCATTAGATGAATTATAGTGTGAAGCAGCAGAAGCCTGTCTATAATTTGAGGGAACAGGGGGAATTACTGTTACTGTTTTGGGCACAGTTCTTTCTATGGGGAATTACTGTTATTGTTTTGGGCACATTTCTTTCTAGTTTTGTTCCTGTTACTTGCATTTATCTAGATGATATCAGGCTGGAAATATGAAAATAGACTTATTTTATACTTTTTTTTTGTATCTTACTTTTTTAAACAGTGTATATTTTTAGCCTTTCCCCACATCATTAGTTCTTTATAAGCATCACTTTAACAGTGATAAAATACTACAAATAATTTATAGAATTGTGTAGATTTTTTTAAAAATTTACTTAGTCATGTTTTATCCTCAAACATTAAAAATCACACAAAACATGGCAATAAACATCTTTCCTCACTCCAGAATAGACGATGTTCTGAACCCCAATTTGTTGACATACCCTTTTAAGGAGTGTCTGACTCGTTCTTATCCCTAATCGAGACCACTGTGATAACAAGCTGGTAGGGATGTGAGGTTTCTCCATTATATACTTAAAGTGTGTTTGACTAGGAGAAAAGATGAAAAAGGTGAACTAATTCTTCAGCAATGGAAGTATATAGCCTTTGAAGCAGTAAATATTCATAGATATGTATACTAAATGCTTTTTTAAAAATAAAACCAGATTTATTCCTTGGTGTCAAAGACTGTAGACACCAAAATACTTTCTTAAAATTGTTTTGTAATTGTAGATGGACAGAATGCCTTTATTTTAGTTGTTTATTTTTATGTGATGCTACGATGAAACTCTGTGCCTCACACATGCGAGGCAAACGCTCTGCCACTGAGCTACAGCCCCAGCCCCAAAGCACTTTTTAAATATCTAAAATATTTTGCACTAAACAAAGCCAAGATATCAGTAGAGCTACTGCTTCTACTAATTAATGTTATTTGTTTTATTTGGAGTTTTATATACCATATATCAGAGGAAATAAAGAAAATATGGTCAAGAATTCTAGCAATGCCTTTCATTTCACCAAGTTCTTGATTGAATTCAATACGGTGGCCATTAGTACATGGGCAAAAATTTTGTTATATTTAATCTGTTTTCTCAGCCTTGATACTTTGTTGGTTTTCCCATTTGGGGAGGGAATGTGCCTTATAAAAGTACACTTAACTGATGCAGAGAGAGACGCAAAATGCCTGGCTCATCCCCATGTACACAGAGTGACCCACTGCTTGGAAATGGAGAAAATGACCACAGGAATTTAGTTGAAATACTTCCTACCACCACTAAATCTGACCTTGCACCTACAGGAAGTGAGGAGAAGGAGGAAGTTCTGGTCAGACAAGCACTGACTCATTTGACAGGTTACTTCCTCATGTACGTTCCTTGTCCAGTCAGAGACCACATTGGCTCCCACAGAGAGATAAGTAGAAGGTGGAGCCCAAATCCTTGACTTAGCAAAAAGAGTGAGTGCTCAGATGTGGCCTTAGGATCTCAAATTGACCACAGGGAAAAAGAAGTCCAGGCTTATTATATGTAGCCAAGAGTAAGTTGAAGAAAAATCTGTCTGCAGATATCCCCACTGAAAAGACCACATTTTTCTGATTATAAGATGAGACACTTGTTATCTCTGTCAAAGAGGAGGGTAGGTCCTTGAATTCACATTGAAAATATGAAACAGCCACATCTGGAGGATTTGGGCCTCACCCAAGCTCATATTTACAATCCTCTGGCAACCCAGCCCTTCTCTGGAGCCCACATGGAAGCTGTCAGAGCAAACCCACAGAGGATCAGTGACAATAGGCTGGACACGTCCAGGACGCTCCCAGATACATCCCATTGATTACTACAGAGCAACTGGAATGCTGATGTCAAATAACCCGGAAATGAAATACAAATCATTTCAGCCTACAGTTTACCAGAAAAGGATTGACCTCCAAAGACACTCCATAGTCGGTCTGCGGTTAAAAGACGAGATGGAAAAATGCTAAGGGCTATTTTGTTCCAAACATGGGAACCATTTGCTGATAGAGAACTGACCTACATATCACTTAGAACTGGCCAGTACTTTGGAGAATCCAATGTATCTAGATCCCCAGCCCACAGAGCAGAATGTCAGTCTTCTTTTCCTTTCTCTTCTGGCTCCTCCTCCTCTGCTTATTCTTGGTCTTTTTCAATTCTTTCTCCTCTGCTTCATCTAGTAATTTAGGAAACAAAAAACAGAAACTTCAATCCAGAGGCTTTTCCAGTTGTTTAAAATTTTAAGTAAACAAAAACCTTAATTTATAGGAAGGCAAAACATAAAGACCATAATCAAAAACAACTACAACCTGGTGGAACTGGCACTGTTAAATGTGTACCCTCTGGTTATAGTGTTGCAAGATAGTTGATGAGACTGGTAAGCTGGTCACATAAATTAACGTAACCAATGTAAAGCAGGTAAACCAAACTTTTTATTTTTATTTTTTTCTAATGTGTTACGTCTTCAAGATCTATAAGAATTGCCCTCCTTTCTTAAGTTATCATTTACTGTGAGGATTAAAGACATAGAACATAAGATTCAAAGTTATGGGTATTGTGATTTTTTTTTTAAATCTCCAATACTTACTGGAATTGGATATCTTTTCTATGCCATCCACTGTGCTAGAAGCTTTCCAACTGTTGATTTTCAATAGGATATGAAAAAGAACATTCTAACAGTAGGCACAGCCTGACCTGGGAACTGTGGTCCCAGAAAGTCGTCTGTCATTGGAGCTACTGAAGAAAGGAAGAAAGGCAGTAGCCAGGTGATTTCTGCACTGATCAGAGATTAAATTGGATGAAGTCTGAGACACCTGCTAATAGAAGTTCTCCTCCTATACCATCAGCACAGAAGGTGAGAACATACTACATAAAGATAGTTAAAAGTAATTTTGAGTAAACAGTCAAGACAGTTTCTAAATGGCCAGCTGTTCCCATTGGTCCACTCACCTTTATGTCTGGACCAGACAAAGAAGTTCATGACTGAATCTTGTTCATAATGTCAGTGAAATACCAAATGCTATACTAGGAACATACAGATGGTGGGAAGGCATAAGATCAATCTGGGGTGGTTCTCCTTTATGAGGAATCCGGAGGTTCTAGACATTAAAGATGAAAGAGGAGGAGACCGAGAAGGAGAATGAGGGCAGGCTACACACAGAAGAAAACAAACAAACAAAATAAAACCTCACACCCTTTTTCTAGGATGTAATTTTTGCAAGATAAGGACAAATTGCTTTAGCCCAGACACATGGAAATGCTGTACAAACGCAAGTCTTTGGCACTGTGTAATTGTATCATGTCAGAGGGAATTTTAGATCGTGGGGTAATAGTAAATGTTTGAATGATAAGTTAATGAATGATGAACAAATGAGTAATTGGTAAAAGATGTGTGTGTGTGTATGCACACACATGAAAATTAATGACAAAACCTTGTTCAGAAGGTCTTCAGACTAACTGGCATATTACTGGCAATATTTTAGGAAACCTGTATAATGCATGGCCTTGGCTACAGCAGACCGAACATTGAAGATTACAATTATTACTTAGTAATACATGACACAAAGTAATTAAGATTTTACCAGGGCAGAAAATTGAGTGATGTGTTCCATGAAGTGGATGTGAGTTGGTAGAGAGGAAAGTGTGTAAGCCTCACTCTCTTTGCTAGGAAATAGGTCCAGCTAAACCAGAGTCTTCCATTCTGCATGTTGTATCATCCTCCTCCATTTCCACTTCCAATGCCACGCATCTGCTGAATTTAGAAAAATACTGTTTTCTACATTAAAAAAAATGACTCTGACAGTTATTAAACAAAAAGCCAAATGAAATTTCCATGAATATAGGGTAATTGAAAAATGTTTAAATGGTGAGATTTCCTAATAAAAAATGGAAGTATTATGAATTATAGAGAGTGATGTCAAAGATTGTGTGAACTGGGGTCTGTAACATGGGTAAGACATATTCCTTCCAAAAACAAGATGAAGATGATATATTTGTGAAAGTGTTTTAGTAAATGCTTTAGCCCATGCAAATTTTTAGCCCAGGCAAATTTTTTAACCACTGTATGATTAAAAAAAATCTTCAAAATTATTAAACTATTTTGATTGCTTCTTTTGATTCCATTGCCTGAGCATTATATTTGTGCTCACCATGTTGAATGAAAGAATATGTAACCAAAAGTTCTAGACAGACTATATGAAAAACTAAATAAGTAAAAATCACGAGCTAAGATATATGTATTATCACATGTGACATCCTTCTTGTGATTCATGCTCAGACATCTCAGGTGTTAAGAAATGGTTGCATTTTTTCCACTACTGTAGGTTTCTTTTGAGCATTATAGCTAATGAATAGCTTTTGCATGAGAAAATTTGGAATTTGGCCTCTGCTCTCTACTGGCTAATTATGCAAGCTTTGGCCAATGACATCGACTATCCAGGTCTTAATTTTCAGATTTGTTAAATCAGACTAATGGCATATAAATCAGGGTGTTTCTGTGTGGTTTGTGATAATGTATGTGTATTAAACATAACATTAAGGCAGAAACAGGAAGCTTAAGGTGGATCAAAAGAAAAAAAAAAGAAACATACTTAGTCTAGTTAACCAAACTGCAAAACTAAGACAAAGTAGAAAAATACCATCAATGCATTTATATATGTATATTCAAACTATCTGATTATCATTCTGTCCTCTGACCTTGCTTCTTTTTGCATGGATCTGTGTTCTTTCAATATGTATATCCTTAAAATTAAAAACAAGATTATAGCCATCTCAGCGCAAACATTCTAATAAATTTCATGAATACAGAAGAAAAGTTCTTACCATTCAATTGAAGTTAGGAAAATTCTGAGGAAGTAGTGTCATTGGTCTTGCTTGTGTCACATGCGCATTTTTGAACCAATGAGCAGTGGTCAGGTGGATGGAATAGTATATGGTGTGTACATATGAGACAATTGTTACCTACAACAAATAAAAGGGAGAGAAGTGAAGTAGCCAAAAGAGAGCAACAAACTAACTTCCTAATCATCTAAAGTACCTGGTACCGTGCCCACCAAGTACTCAAAAATGATAGATTTGTAAAATTAATTCATTTGCTTGGATCAGCCAACTAGTTAGCTTAATTTGGGTCTATGGGCCATTGGTGTAGTTCCCTGGTGGTAAACCTGAGAAGGCCCTGAGATAAGAGTTGTAAATGCTCTCATCCACACGGTGTGTTCAGCATAGTGCTCCTAGGTTACAACTTGACCTGTGGATGGTGGGCCATTTACAATACCTTTATCTCCAAAGACAGAACATTTATACTCTGAGATTTCAACACATGGATTGGAAAATGAGAAACTTACAAAGGAAACTAGTGACTCCACTGATCGTTTAAGTCAGAGTCAAAATGAACTGCCATGAAATGCTGAGATCATTTTGACACACCCAACAATAATGAAAAAAATCATTCCTACTTCATCATGTACCGGTTGTGTGCCTTTTTTTACATCGTAAATCTAACTATGCCTCAGTTTCCTTGATGATTACAGAGGATAATGATAATACTTTCATTTTAGTAAGTATTTTTGTCAATTAAATATTAAGGACTTAAAGGGAAGTTCTGTGGTTATGATTATTGTTGTTTTGGTTATTCATCATATAACCATAATGGCATTTTTTTCTGAATAAGAACTTTCAATATCAATATTTGGGTATTTATGTGTAGAAATGAATTGATTTTGCAGTAAGGTATCAGTTTGTTATTTGCCGTATTTATGGCCTAATATAACTGTCAACATCTGGGTGGGAAAATAAACAGCTAGTGAGTGAAGAGTCCTTCACAGCAACCACATGTTGAGGCTGCCTAGGAAAAGTGTTCAGCTCTTTGAATGAAGTCTGTCTGACCAGATGTTTGCCATGATGTAGCCACAGTCTTTTTATACCCTGGGAAAGTCAAAAAGATAAGCTGAGTGGTTGTTGCAGGGCTAATTTTATCATGTTCCTTTTTTGCTTATTTGTGAAAAAAATACAAATAATAAAATAATAAAACCAACAGATGTTAGTAAATATCTACTTTAAATGCTGCACACCCTTCTCAGATATTCTTTAATCTGAGTCTCGGGCTCAGCTTCTAGGAAATCCAGCTTTAGACTCTTTCAACTACCTGTATCATCAAAGGAATCTACAGAATAATTCAAAGGCATCAATCTAATGCCTTTAAGGACCAATAAATTTCAAAAGTGCAGATTCCTAGGAAAGAAGATCCACAAAATTAATAATATGAACATAAGATGATCATAAAAAGCTAGATATAGCTCAAATGTTAGGCATGACATATTCTAATACATTATTGGACAAAGGCTAGCACTTGCTGTTGCTGCATGCTAATTGCTTGGTTTGATTGATTGGTTTCTTGATAGGTATCCATCATTCATTTCTCCTACTCATTTGAAGGAAATAACTCATTGTCTGACAAGCCAGAGGGGTGAGATTTGCTATCTCAAAATGTCTATACTAAAGGTAGCTACATGATTCTCTGTCTCCTCTAGAGTCCAGCACTATGTTACCTAATCAGTCGTTGATCAAGCAGCCCTCTAATCCAGACTCTGAAGCTCAAGTTAGTTGCTAACAAAGGCTTGGTCAGAACTCATACATGATAGTTGCTGTGGGGTTCCTGCAGTGGAGCTAATGATAGTGCCTAGAGATTCCAGCAGCATCTGGAAACAATGGAATAGAGAGGCCAGGAGCATCCTGAAGGCATTGCTTCTCCTGTCTGAATTCCATGTTCTTTTGGTTTCTATGCACTCTGCAAGCATACTTCTTCATTTTCTCATCAGTGATATGTGCTTTCTGTTTTTCCCAGGAAAGTCTTTTACAAGTAAAAAGAATGCTATTGCTATCACCCAAAGCCAGTAAACTTTTCTAATATAATACTGACTATGGATTTTCATAATGACAAGTTTTACATAACCAAACTAGAAGGTTACAATTATGAAGAAAACCAGAATCATATAGACTAAGTCATCAATAATGTGTTAATTAATTTCATCAACCTTCATTCAGAATCATATAGACTAAGTCATCAATAATGTGTTAATTAATTTCATCAACCTTCATTCTGTCTTCTTTTTGCTCTCATGGTTAAAGTGTTCACCTGTTTGAGCACCTGTAATATACTATGTGCAGCAGAAATGACATCATAGAGTTTTACACTTTCCAAACGGTTTAACAAATAAATAAGTATATGTTCACAATTTGGGGCAAATAAAGGGCACAATGATGAAGTGTAATAGTAGAACCCAGGGAAGGATGCTTAGAGGCAATTTCTTTAAATTCCACGTCATCTGTGACTTGATGAATAGGTAAAACTTAGGCAAAGAGAGGGAACAGTAGGACGAAAACCCAAGTGGAAAAGAGATTGGTGTTAGCACCAGCCCAGCAACCCTGGAAAGACCAATGTTGCTGAAATACAGCCAGCAGGGGATGGTCACAGCAACTTGGGACTAGGGTACTGAGCAGGTGCTGATAGACCTTAAATATTTTTCTTGTGTTTGTGAGACTTAAATTCTCTATACAGCTCCCTGAAAGAGCCATTTAAGCAGGCTACTTTGAGTCAGGACTGTAACCTCAAATATAGCTGCATAAATTTGAGTGGACAGAGTGTCTTAACTAGAGTTTGGGCAGGTGTTGGTATTGGCTCATCAGGAAAGGGAGGGGACACAAGAGCGTTTAGTCAGAGGGCAGAGTCCAGAAGCAGGGGCTCCTCCCTTGCACCAGCAAGCTGGGAGGAGGTGATGAGGAGGAGACCAACTCTGCATGGTGGACTGGGGGAATTGTGATCCACAGGTCAAAACAAGACCAGAGTCAGAAGAGGGAGACAGGCAAAGCAGGAACCAAGCCAGGGCCTTAGGCAAGGAAGAAATAAAAGTCCAGATGGGCGATGGCTTGCCTAGAGAGCTTCCCATTCAAGGGATCTGCCCTGTGTGGTTCACCTCATATTGCCTGGAAAGGGGCAATATCATCAGAGAGTGAAGTTTACTAATAGAAGGTTGAGCTTCTTCTGTTCCTAAGTTAGTAATATATTTTGCATCTCCGCCTCCTATACCTTATCTTTTGTCTTATCTCGTCTGATCATCTGAGCCAAGGTTTTCACAGCACCAACACACACACACACACAAAGAATTGCTGACATATCTCAGGCCATTAACCATTCTGCCAGAAACTAACGAAAACTAGGAACAAAATGTTGGAGAAACCTAAATCTTATTTTAAAAATTAAAGTCTCAATTCTCTTCTTAATTGCACTGTTTGTACCCTGTTAAGGAGATGGGCCATGTTGGGAATTTCAAAGTCTTCATTATCTTTATATCAAAGAGACACAGAGTCATGCAAAGAATAACAAATGTGAACAAATAAATGAAAGATTCTAGGAAAAAGCATCAATTAAATAAATAAGTGCATTTGGGGAGAAATAAGAAAATAGGAACTGATCTGTGGATTAAAATTTGAAAACAGAGAAAATAAACACTTATTGAGAACCGAATTAAGAAAAACAATGCTATCAATTGTAAACTGAATGTCACAGAAAAAGTGTTGGCAGTGTGAACTAATTGGATTGTGGAAGCTAATCTCCCATGGGAAGGGGTGGACTTATCATCCAGCATATTAGAGGCAAAACTCTCACTGGCAGGAGTTAGGGTAAAATGACCTAATAGGTCTTTTCCAACTCTGATTTCTATCATTTGGCTGTGGAGATCTAGCCAGGAGTTACACAATTAGGCATCCTTGTGGAAAAAATAAGTACTGAATTATCAGAGAATACAGATGCATCTCCACCCCCAAAAAACGTAAAAGCAATGATCACACCACCAGTAAAGCCACAGGATCTAGCCCAGAACAGCCCAGAAGAACAATTCTTTACATGGACCACAGGATAAATAGATGCTTTCATTCCTCTAGTTTTCTTAATCCTTAAATCTGAATGGATGGGGGTGGCAGGTTCTCAGGGGTGCTGGAAGGCAGGGGCTTTGCATAATCTCTCCCTGAAGGTTTGCTCTGTTTGGAAGAGGTTATCCTTTGAAGACGACTGGATGGGATCCAGCAACATTTTCCTGCTCTCACAATCTTTCGCCCACTTTCCTTCAACCCATTCCTCTTGGCGTGACCCATCTCTGGGAAAATGGGAAAATTATAACAAACCTTAGATCTTTTCTTGGAGAATTGTGAGTAGTGTATTATATCCTAATAGCCTGTTGGCAAATCCCAACCCTATTCAAAGAAAATCCACTTTGAAAACTGAATCTGTAGGGATGTGAGCATTCCTGGGAAAATATATTTTCTCCTCTTCCTTTTTTTTTTTTTTTTTTTTGTTGTTGTTGTTTTGTTTTCCTTTTATCTGAGGGCTTAAGTTTTCTGGTTTCATTATTTGATTCAAGGCTTCTGTTATTCTGTTTTTGGAAATAACCACCAGTGTAGACAGAACAGAGTATGTTGTATGGAAAGGCCTGTGACTGTTTTGACTGAAACAAGACTCTCTCTCTCCGGCAGCCTGGCAAACTTAGGGGAAGAAAAATTTAAAGGTTTATAGTCCAAGAACCAGCAGCAGTGAGCACCAACCCCAGTTCTGAGGCTTCCTCTCATCCTTGCCTTTATAAATGCCTATTTTGGGATTTTATCTCTGAATCACCAAAGTTAGGCAATCAAGAAAACCTGGCATGGATAGGTCTTGCTTTGTGTATTCTCAAGAGAATGTAACAGCTGCAACCTTTTGGATAAAAAGTGCTCATTTTCTAGCCACAAATGGATTCTTTTAAACCCAGGGAGTCCAGGATAATTGTGTTTTAAAGATCACCTCTGTTTGACTTGCTTCTGTTATCCTGTCTAGCTCTGCTTAGTACCTCAGTAGATGCTCAAGAGGAAAAAATTAGATGTAGGACTATTCTGGGTAGCCACAACCCAAAGGAAGGTTTTGCACAAATATTGATAGGTCAATGGAAGGGGAAGCACGACAAAAAAAGTGTCTTTTCTTTTTCTTCCAGATTCTTTCTCTGAAAGAAGGGGCTATTTTTCACATTTTTTAATATTAGTACATATTTACTCATTTTCACTGACAATTAAAAAAAATATATCAGGGATTGAATCCAGAAGCACTTAACCACTGAGTCACATCTCCAGTCCTTTCTAATTTTGACAATAAAGAAATAATAATAATGATGGTAAAAATCCCACCAGGATTATAGACTTGTGCCACTATACCCGGTTTTTAAAAAAAATTTATTTACTCCTATTTGTACATATTTAAGGGATACAGTGTGATATTCCAACACTTATGTACGAAGTATAATGATCAGATTAAGGTAGTTGATTTTACTGCTCCCTCAAATATTTACCCTTTCTTTGTGCTAGAAACATTTAAAATTCTCTCTGTCCTTTTGAAATGTACAATTAAAAGTTGTTAGACACAGCTACCTCACTGTGCAATGGAACATTAGAATTTACACCTCCTTCTCCAATGGTATCCTAGTACCCATTAGCCATACTCCCTAACCACCCTTCCCAGCCTCTGGTATTAACTACTGTTCTCCCATCTACTTGTATGAGATCAATTTTTAGTTTCCACATATAAGTGATAACATGTATTATGGAGATTCCTCAAAAAACTAGAAATAGAACTACCATATGATCCAGAAATTTTGCTACTGGGAACATATCTAGAAAAAAGAAAACCAGTATGTCAAAGAGATTATATGTTCTCCCTTGTTTATTGTAGCACTATAAACAGTAATGAAGATTTAGAATCAATTTAAGTGTTCATTAATAGTTGAAGGCATAAAGAAAATACAGTATATATACATACACACACATGTATATATACACATGTATTATATTATTCAACCATTAAAAAAGAAATTCTATTATTTGTAGTAACATGGTTGGAACTGGAGAATATTATAATAAGTTAAATAACTCAGGCCACAAGAAAGAAAAATATCATGTATTCTCATTTGAGAAATATTTTCGAGATGGTATACCCTTAATTCCAGCTACTAAGGAGGCTGAGGCAGAAGGATTGCAAGTTTGAAGCCAGCCTGGGAAATTTAGTAAGACTGTGTCTCAAAATAAAAACTAAAAAATGCTGAAGATGGAACTCAGTGGTAGAGCATCCCTAGATTCAATCCCCAGTACCAGGAAAAAAAAAAATATATATATATATATATGTAAAATACATATATATGTATAAATATATATCATATATATGTATGTCTCTTAATTAGCTTGTTTCTACTTAAGCAACTAAATGACAATAGCTTAAATTTCTCAATTTCTTCTCCAATTCACTATCAATCCTCCTCTTAATCTGTATATATACATATATACCATTATGTATTTATATATAATAATTTAATTTATATAGAATATATGTATATGAGCTAAACTTTGGAAAGAAAACATTGAAACAATAAAAAAAGACTTTTTAAAAAGAATTAAAAATAAGCTTAGCAATGATATTTTAAAATATGAAAAAAAAGTTTATGAAGAAATGAACAGAAAGGAAAGTAGGAATGGAGGGAAGGATAGAAGAGATAATTGTTCTTAAAGCTATTTAATTCTTATTAAAAAAAAAAAAAAAAACAAAGAACACAAAGTTTAGGTGCCAGTTTTATTTCCCATAGAAAACTGAATAAGCATCTTTCTGCTTTAACTACTGGATAATATACATAAACTAAACATTTTCTCTCTGAGATAATCTCATGTTAGTGATGACTTTTGTTTATATAAGTAAGCTTCCCTGATTATGTCATACCTGCTTCCCAATGCATGGTATCTTTTCCTTTTGAAAAATAGGAATTAAATGGATAAAGAATAAGTGTGTGTTACCATTTAAATAGAGTATTATAGACAACACTAACCACTTCATGGGGTCTTTACCACAAATATTGCTGATAACATTTTTTCAGGACATCTTTACCTATTGATTACATACCCTGTCAAGACAGAGGAATAAAGCATTCCTGTAAAATAGGTATATTGACATTATTTGAAGTTATATTTTAATGGGACATTTTTTGGTTTAATTACAAGATTAAACCTGAGAAATTTTAGGTTTATCACATGAGAAAGCTGGCACAGTAATAATGAGGGGACTTGTAAATTGTGCCATTTATCCAGCTATTATATCAACCAATTTGCAAGGAAATTTAGCAATGGTCACTTCAAGCCCTGCATAATGGTATTTACTTAAAATTGCTTTGCAGAAACAAAAAGTCATGATATAATGTCAGTATGGCTAGTGATTCATTTATTAAAATTACAGCCATTCATTTCAAGGTGTTATGGAGCCAATTACTATGAATTCATTTAATCAAATTTCTCATTCGGTTAAATTATCTTCTTTCTCTTTGCACAGAACAAAGTAATTAAACATAATGGATAAAAAAAAAGGTGACTTGAGGGATAATTTGAAAGAAGAGACCCTTCTATCCTTTACCCAACATCTATATAAAACAAAAGTTAGAATGTCTTGAAAACATTCATTGGATAAGAGGGGGTTTAATGGCCTTGCAGAAATCACAGTGCAATTTCTATATTCATCCACAGGTTATATTTTTATTACAACCCTGATCACTCTGGCTCTGTCAACACTGGTATCTAATCTGAAAGCTGGTTTTGAAGCAAATCCCTTTGGGAAGCATACTGGTTCTCTAACCCTCTGCTACCCTTAATGCGCTGTCCTGATAGAGATTGGATCTCCATTTTCCAAGAGGAGTTATCAGTGAATCCAAGTCTGTCTTTTCATTGGATAAGACTGTAAACCTTGGTGGGCTGGGTGGGTCCAAAAAAAAAAAAAGAGGATGTTTTCATTTTCCACTGTTTAAACCTCCTGTGAGTAATTCCCCACAGCTGTACATAAACACCCCCTTTCTGAGTGGAGGGGGGGAAGAGGTTTCAGAACAGAACAGTTCTCTCTGTTTATCAAACTAAAACAAATCATGGCAACAGCTCCTTACTTTAACCAAAAGGGAGTCTCCAAGTCCTGTTGTGTTTGCGGGGACCTTAATTGTACTCTGGGGTTTCAGGCTAGAAAAGAATTATCCTGAGTTCTCCTTTAAAGAAGAAAAAGGATGCAAGAAGAAACAAGTTTAAAATTGCTGTGTGTAAACAAACCGGTATTCTTTTGCAGCTATATGAGAGGGTTCAACAATTAAATAGCTATAATTATAACCCCAAACAATGTTTGACTGGGCAGGCTGCCTAATCACTGAAGTCGTATTTACACAGCAGACTAAGCATATTATTGTTAAAATAAATGTTATTGAGAAAACAACTCTGGAGAATACATTTCTGCCTACAGCAAGGTAGTGGTTATTTTCAGAGACACCAAGAAATCCAGTGCCCACCATATAGTGACTGTTGAATGACACCTGTAGGACTGAATAGAAAACATGTAGTCTTGCTTTGCAAATAAATCCTTGCTGCCCATAATTTTAAAGCATCACCATGCAGAAATTTCCAGGTTTTAGATCCATTTATTCTTTCACCTCAATTGGTGCAGAGATTGCTGAAGCAAAAATTAAGTGATTTTACAAGGTCTTAAATTAGTGGTAGATTGAATTTGCAGACTTCTCTGTATAACCCATCATAGTCCTTATAATTACAGTAATTTCTCTCTCTCTCTCTCTCTCTCTCTCTCCTCACGTGTGTGTGTGTGTGTGTGTGTGTGTGTGTGTGTGTCTAAGAGAGACAGAAATCTTGAGGCAGAGCACAAGTTGGTAAAGTGAGCACAATAAATAAATAAATAACAATCATTTGAAGCATTTGAAGTCATTTGTATGAAGTAGTAATCAATGGCTGCATTGAACTCAGGACATAAATGGATGAATGCCAAGGCTAATTCTGAGTGCTTAGATCTATGTAAATTGTGGGGAAAAAAACTTCCCCATATGTTCCTAATATCTGGAAGATTACTTTGCTTAATAAAATGGAAGAAAAAGGAACATTGTCTTACAAACTTTTTTCTTATCTTGTCCAACTATTTCATCCAACTTGTTTAAATACCTTACTTTTTCTACAACAGTGTTCATTGTACTTATCTGATTGTAAGAATTACCATGAGTGTTTCTTAAAATAGATTTCTCTGGACTCCGCCTGGCCTAAAGAACCAGAAGAACATCTGTGGGCAAAGGGGCACACTGATGGAAGTAAGTTTGAAACTTACCCTGTTGAATAATTTCTGGTTCACCGAGGCTATCTGTTTGATTTGTATTACTTTGAGTAATCACTACCTCTTCCCTAGAGTAAACTAGATAATTCTAATCTACCAAATTATATCCTGCATCTCTCTTTTGACTCATGACATTTATTTTCTCGTTAACTTTTGACAGCCTCATAAACTTTTAATGGAAAAGAAGTAAGTTTTATATTTTTTCCACATTTAATCCGCATTTGTTAAACATTAACTCTTGCTAGACATGGTGTTATGATTTTGATCTGGAATGTCTCCCAAAGGATCATGTGTTGAAAGCTGGGTCTTGAATGCAACAACACTCAGAGGTGGGGCTTTGAGGATGTGATTGGATCATCAGGGCTCTGATCTCACCAGTGGATTAATGTTAACAGCTGAATTGACAATCGGGGAATGGTGAAAACTGTAGGATATGGGAAATGGTTGGAGGAAGTAGGTAACTGGGGGTATGTCCTGGACTCGTCCCCAGTCCTTTCCTATCTTTCTCTCTGCTTCCTGGCTGCCAGGATCTGAGCAGCTTTTCTCTGCCATACCTTTCGCCATGATGTTCTACCTCACTTCAGGACCAAAGCAGCAGAGCCAGCTGACCATTGACTGAAATCTCTGAAAACATGAGACAAGATAACACACATGGAGTGAGATGGAGTAATGGTAAATAAGACATGGCTGCTGCATGATGAAAATTGAGTGATAGTTATGTACAGTGCTACCACTGTATACTGTCTACAGGGTCTGGTGTGCTGCATCTCATTTAATACTGATCAAAGATCACTTGTTAAACAAGTGAATTAATTTACACATAAAAGTGAATTCAGACTTAAATATATGACCAAAAATTATAATCCGATGAACTATTTTGGCATTGTCTTATTAAAATAAAAACGATTCTGAAAAACAATGATCAAATTGTTAACTAAAAGCTGATTCTTGTTCACAGCTAATAAAGACTTTTCACTGGTATCCTCACATTCTTTCTTCACATCAACCCACCGAGACAGCAAGTACAGGCTTTCTTATAGACAAACAATCTATACTTTGACAAAACTAGCTAGGTTCAGCTCAACTAAATTTAATTGAAATTCAGTGCAAAATTGTTGACACTGAAATGCAAGATTCAACAACATACGGTAAACCCACGAGTCAGTTTTGGAAGGTGAAACTATCAGACACTAAGTTCACCACTTACTCCATGGGACACCATTTTTAGCCACTTAAATACATTGACCCCACTTTCTCCTTTATAAACTAGAGTTGACAACTTCCACAGCATAAGATTGTTATAAACATGAAGTGAATGCTTTGTGAAACTTTTTATGAGAATGTTGGTTAAGATCCAAACTGGGGGAGATGCCTTCAATGATGAATATATATTTCTGCCAGTGAACAGACACTCCCTGTTAAATGACTAGACGCAGGATGTGCCTAATCAGAAGTGCTGGGATTACACTGGCCATGGTTACATCTAGCTTCATCACTTACCAGTTATGTGAACTGGCAACTGTTCAATCTGCGTGGGCCTCAATGGACTCATCTGTTAAATGGACACTAAAAATACCATCGATCGCAGGGCACATTGAGAAGGAATGATTGGTACACATAGGAAGCATTTAAACCAGTGGGTGGTTTTTCTTCTGGTCTATAGATCAGGAGCTGTGACTAGAACATCTCTGAAGGTTTATTTCAAAGAAATATTTGACAACAATGCATTGAGCACTTATTACATGCCAGCCACAGCTCCAGTTAGAGAGCCTGCATTCTTATCTATTCTGATCTCCCACCCACCCCCAGACCCTTCCCTGGAAATAAAAAGGAAAAGGGAACTTTCTCCTCCAGGGCCTCAAAGGGCACAACTTGGTAAGTGAAGGTAGGAAAACATGGCAGGGTCTTATTAGTTGTGGAGGGCTGTGATTAACCCCTGGGACCTCGGAGACCGCCCAGACCAGGCCTCCAATGTGACAGTTCACATAGGTTAGAAGTTCACTTTTCTTAATTGATCCCAGACTCTTGTTATGGACAGTCGTCGTTGGTGGCAGGCTCGGTAAGCAGGCTGCTCAAGGTGTCTCCTTAGATACCCATGACTGCAACTTCCTCCTGGGTAACTTAAGAAACTGCTCATTCAAGCTGCCACTGTCTTCCTGGAAATGTTGGCTTTTTTTTTTTCCCTCATTCATCAAATGACAAATCTAATACATTTACATTTGTCTAATGTGTTTGTCTTAGGATGGTGGAACCAGCAGTTCTGTATTAGTTCTGGGTCTTTTAAAAGGAAGACAACTCTCTGGAATTTGGACAAAAAGCCCTAGATGTGATTAAAATTTATTGAAATAACTTAGAAAAATATCTCTTCTCTATCTCACCAGGTTACAACAGACATTGAGGTATGTGAAAGACATTAAGTAATGCACTTTCTAATTAAATTTTTATTTCAGAATAACTGTATATCCACATAGAATTGGAAGAAGTAATGGAGAGATAGCATATACCCTTTACCTGAAATCCCCAAGTGGTAACAACCTGCAAAAGTGTAGCATAATATTACAATCAGGAATTTGGCATTGATAAAATTCACCGATTTTATTCAGACTGTTTCAGTTTTTACCTGTACTCACTTGTGTATATAATACTACTTTGTGTTTGTGTGCATGGATTTCTATGCAGTTTTTATCACAGGGGTGGATTCACACATGCACCATTGTGATCAAGATGGAGAATCATCCCACCGGCATCATCACAGAATTCACCATATTGACCTAATATAAGCCAACCTCCCTTCCCAACTCCCTCTTCAACCTTGCCCTACCCCTAAAACTGCTGATCACACAGTCACTCCAAATTATCTGAAAACATAAAGAAGCATCAGCTGGCATCAGTGTTATTTATGGTAATTTTACTAACAACAATCATAACAATCATGTTATTTTTTACATCAACCATATTTTTAGACAGTTATAATTTTTTGAAAGAAGTAGATTTTCTGTTTCTGTTTCTTTTCCTTTTTTTTTTTGATGGGCCCATAAAAGGGAAATGGAATTAAACAGTAGCCGGGGAGAGCCTGAGTTTACTGACAGATTTTCCTAAGGGAAAAGGCTTTGTTTTGACAAACCAGGGAGAGGACTGGAATTTATAAAACAGATCTACTTGCACTTTCTAGAGGTTTTTTTTTTTTTTTTTTTTCCTTACAAAGATAACCCAGTGTTTTGTTTTGCTTTTTCTCCAAAGAGTGATATGATTATACAAAGTGTGCTTAATTTGACTCTGGGATCAAAGTTGACATTTTAAGTTCTAGAAGAATCTTCTCACAGTAAATCTGAGTCTGTCTCCCTGGGAAAGAAGATTCAAATAAGATTCAAATAATCTTCTAGATAATCCAGGCAAATTAAACTCATCAAGCAAACAATAATAATCATATTGGGTATGAGACATTTAACTCATGATATATGATAATCTATATTTAAGTAAGTTACATGAAATATTATAACTCTCACAAGAAAAATCTGCATTAGGTTCATTTCATCTAACCCATTTTATTGATGAGAAAATTGATGCTTGGAAAGATTAAATAACTATCTCAAATCCCAGACCTTAAGTGGTATAGCTGATATTTAAACCAAGCCTATCCAGCTAAAAAGCCCATCTGCTTTGGAGGGAAAATAATTTACTTTTCCTTTTTTTAAAATTTTTAAAATTTTAATAAAATTTAAAATAGCATAATAGTTGCAAAAACTGTCCAAGAAAAAGCAATATACTTTATCTTAGGTTCATCAATCGTTAAAAATTCACTGTGTTTAATTTGCATTGGAAATAACTATTTCAGTAATAGTCTTTATAAATGTATTTTCTCAATTCAAGACCTCAAGTTTTTGTTTTCATGTCTTCTCCGTGTTTTTATCAGGTATTTTGGTCCATGTTTTCAGCCACTAAGGAGCAGTTGCTGCAGCATGATCCTAACAAGGGGGTGAATTGCACAATCCTACTGCAGGAAGGTCTTCCCACCTCTTCCTACCATAATGGAACTAACTCATGCTTTCCCTTTACCATAACAGATGATGCAACCAGGCATAGCATCACTTTCTGTAGGCAAGATTTCTTAACTATATGATATGGACAACCAATTTTATTTTACCTAAGTGTGTATAAAGTCAGGTTTCTGGTAGCTTTTAGAGGCTCAAACCTTCTAAAATGTATATCTCATTTTGTCACACTTCGTGTAATAATAATAATAAAAAAACCTGTGAAGAATACCTGGGACTATGATGTATTCTGACTTTGAAATAGAAGGATTTGGTTTGGAATCCCAGATCCAGTGTTCTCTGGGAATGTAATATTATCCTATTAACTTTCACTTCTATTTTTTTTTCCCTTTGGTATTGGAAACTGAACCCAAGGGTGCCTTACTACTGAGCTACACCCCTAGATCTTTCTTAATTTTTTTTTTTTTTTTTTGAGTCAGGCTCTCATTAAGTTAATGGGTCTTCTTAAGTTGCTGAGATGGGCCTCAAATTGTGATCCTCTGGCTGGGCTTGGTGGCACATGCCTATAATCCCAGCGGCTCGGGAGGCTGAGGCAGGAGGATCACGAGTTCAAAGCCAGCCTCAGCACTTTAGTGAGGCCCTAAGCAACTCAGTGAAACCCTGTCTCCAAATAAAATACAAAATACGGCTGGGGATGTGGCTCAGTGATTGAGTGCCCCGCCCCCCCCCCAAAAAAAAAAAAAAAAAATTGTGATCCTCCTGTCTTAATCTCCAGAGAGTCACTGGGCACTTCTGAAGTTCTTTATTACCATTTATAAAATGGATACCTTGTGGACCTTACAATGCTTTTATATGAGTGAGACCTAAGTGATAGCAAGCAGTGTAATTCCAGGAACCATTAGGCACTCACTCAACAAGTATAAATGACGCAGATGAGGCAATGCAAAATGAGAGGAACTTTTGGAAAGCCACCTTCATGTCAGAACTTGGTTTACTCAAGGAGTTCTCTTTATCTCCTGCATAAAATCATTACCCTGCATCGTTTCCCTGGCCTTGTCTCTTATCTTAAGGGACTGGGAAATACAGAGTGGGCTGAGAGATTCAGTGTGGAGCATGCGGCTTTCCCATCAATTTCCATGTCGGATTGCCACTAGAATTATGGCTCATTGGCCATCATAGCTGGTGGTTAGGAAGTTGTCTTTTGGGTTGACCACAAGCTGATTTTCTCATTTTGTGGTTTGCTGTGCTTGATCGTGAGCCACATTCATTCCCCAGAAAACTGTCAATAGTCTGTATTTCACTGTGAGTTCTTGCAATCAGTTCCTTCTCACCATTTCTCACTCTCCCCAAATGGTCTTTAGCTACTACAAGAATAATTATTTAGGGGTTGCTGATTTATTCTGTTTCCTATTAAACAATGATTAAGAAAGCCAGTTGTCTTTGTGTTTATCATGGCTTCATTTACTCTTTAAGACTTTTATGAAGCCCCATTTCAATCATGGTTAATTTTATGTGTCAATTTGAGTCACAGGTGTTCAGATATTTTGTCAAACACTTTTTTTAGGGACTTCTGGGGGTGTTTAGTGATGAAATTAACATTTAATATTTAATAAATTTTAGAAAATTAACATTTAATGTTTAATAAATTTAATGGTAGACCAAGTAAAGTAGATTGCCCTTCCTACTGTGGGTGTAACTCATCCAATCAACTGAAAGCCTGAATACAACAAAAATACTGACCCTTCCTCAACGAAGAGATGATTATTTATGCCTGACTACCTTGTGCTTTTGAACTTGAACTGAAGCATACACTCTTCTAAGGGCTCAAGTCTACTGGTCTTTGAACAGGAGCACTAAAACTAGCTCTCCTGGTCTCCAGCTTGCTGAATCATTCTCAAGATTTTGGAAGCTGTCGACCTCTATAATCACATGAGCTAATTCTCCTCTTGGCCCTATTTCTCTAAAGAACCCTAATACAGGTATTTTTATCTCATTTAGTTCTCACAATGAACTCTGAGCTGTTACTCTTTTATCTCTCTCAACTTTGAGGATACTGTTTTCTTGACTGTAGCACTTAGCTAAGATTGCTTATCATAAATGTCCCCTTTGCATAAATGTCTCATCTGTGCATGCAACTGTCTGACTTTAGGGTCTATAACTCTTTGCACAAAGGAAGATAAGTAGACATAGGTGATACTGAATGTCTTCAGTTTTGTAACTCCAATCAACTGAACTCCTGGCATTCACACACCGTGTCAAGCATATCAACTGTGAGGGATTTCTAAGGTATCAAGGACTTTGCTTCCTCAGCAAAAAGTATAAAATCAACTCTGAACATTGATTTGCGGCCCACTGACAAAGACAACTGTCCATGTGTTCACTTCGGCAAAGCTGACTTCAATCATCACAATGGTGTGATTTTTTAAATATTTATGATTATTTTAAATTACTTAAGAAATATATAGTTTACATTTTATACAATGTTTAGACTCCCAGATAGGACTCTTTTTCAACTCTAACATATTTTGCTGTGCCTGGAACACTCCTGCTTGTCTTCAAAGATTTTAGCATATCTAAGTGCACATCTTGACCACCTAAGTCTAAGATCCTCTCACTTTAACATATTTGCTAGGCAATTGATCACCATGGGTACAGCTGTCTTTCTCTGCCTAATTATATTGTGAATTCTTTGAGAGCAAAGGTCTTATTGGCTACTTCATGGCATAAAACTGGCCATCTTGGTGCTCAACATAGTGAGTAAAGGAATGTTTTTATTCAGCAGTTATCAAGCATACTTGTCATATAGAGTATCTTTAGGTTCCAGTGATATAAAAGAGGCAAAATGACTCAAAATTCAGACACATGTATGTTTGAATACAGACACACACACAGAAAAATTGATATGCAATGTATAGACTGGTAGACATTTTATTGAACACTACTGAAAAGTAGTCCTCTTTTTTTAAGAAAACTACTTGCTGAATAGAACATTTTCAATCAGAAAATTTAGCTAAGATTAAATACAAATTTTCAAGGAAGATTGGAGCAGAAAATATAGATTTTTATGTTAAGTAACATTCACCCAAACCAGTAAATATTGCCAAATTTACAAATAACCAACAGCATGTATTCTTTGAATTTGTTAGATAATGTAAATATCTTACTTTATTTGCCAAATATGCAGGTTGCGGTAAACAAATTGAAATATATCAATTTTCATGATTCTATAATATGGGCACTGTAAGAAGATGAGGAAAATGGGAGTTTATTCTGGAACTTCTGTTATTTGAAGTTAAAGCTTTTGGAAGAAGATATTTCATTGTGCTATTGCTGAGAAAACAAAGAGATTTGGGGAAAAGAAGCTCAACCAGTGAAGATTGGGGTGCAGTATGGGGGCCAGGGAATGATACCATTTCTAGAAAATGAAAGGAAAGAAAGAGTAAGACAGATTGCCAGGGAAATGAAAATTAAAAACAGGCAAATTTTTCAAAGGAGTTTGGGGTTTCAGGAAAAGAGAGAAAAATGCAATAAATCAGTAGGCTAGTTATTTTGTTGGGAGTGAAGAGAAACCCCTTTCAAGTTCTCATAAACTGCTTGGGGAAAGTAAGAAGCCTTCCATAAACTTTACTGGAATTGCAGACCTCAAAGACTCAATTGAACATAAAGAAAAATGCAACAGATACCCAAGAGAAGGAACAGTGTCTTATTAAAACTTCATATCACCAAGAACTATATATTTCTTGATCTGGAAGTTGCTCAAGCATTAATATTTGCCATGTAAATAAGCAAACAACTTTATCGATCTCAAGGAATCAGAAATATACCCAATATGGGAACAAATATATTTGAACATATTTAAAATTCACATTTAGAATTAGGTCATCTAGTTCTTCATTATACATTACATCTAAGAGTGTCCGATAAAATGTACTTGATAAATAAGTCAATCACCATATAAGAAATCATTATGTATTTTTCCAGTTCATTTATGCATTTGCTCAACATTAATTTTCTAATATATGGCAGACCCACAGCTTGGCCCTTGAGAACTCAAGGTGTGAAAGACAGGATTCTTACTATGTGAAGAAGAGATTCTAGGAGAAAAGATATCTAGTAGATAGATGTATAGACAAGTGTAATGAAACAATGCCTGATAAAAAATGAAAGAGATTGGTTATGTCTGCAACAGAAGAACACGTGCTACAGGAGATTCTATTTGAGCTGTATTTTAAAGCTTTGTATGTTATAAATTAAATTAAGAGGAAATTGCCAACTCTATGACTATTAGTCATCTTATCCAGTTATACATAAAAGGGAAATCAACCCAATTATCAGAGGAATATCATACACTTAATGTAACTTAAAATCACTCCCTTTCTCCAGTACGAATTACTAGTTCTCTTCTCTCAAATTGTCTTGCACAAATACAGGTTGATCTGACCTGCTAGATGGTCAAGTAGACTTGTGTTTCTCGGCTTCCTTTGCAGCTCAACAGAACCCTTGGGAGGTAAGTGGGTGTGGTGATGGCAACTTCCATGTCTCTTTCTTACAGGATACTGTTTTCCTCTTCATCTTCTTCCTGTGGGATGAAATCTAGGGCAGGGAGTGACCCAGCTTTGACTTGGGTTCCCTGAATGGAACAGAATGACTCCGTGGATCTTGAGTGTTTACTGACTTCTACATGATTATTTGGGAGAGAAAGAAGTAAGCTCCAATCTTATTTAATCCACTGTGCTTTGAAATTGTTTGTTTGAGCAATTAGCCTATCTCCTGTTTAATACAGACATCTTTTTTCCTAGTTGTAAGAAATTAAAATTGAGTTTAAAAAGCAAAAACACATACTAAGCTGCAGAAAGCACTCATACCTACAACTGATGTTTAATGCTTTTATAAATAAATGCTCCATTAGTCCATTTCCTTACAATTTATAATAGGAGATTGTGTTTTAGGGCTTGGGAATCAGACAGAATTACATTCAAATGTCAATTCTTATTATCAATGGTAATATTATTGAGTTAACTCCCTTTGTATATTGGACACCGGGTTTGATAGTAGGTATTTGATTCTATTTAATCTGCAGAAAAGCCCAATGAAGTAGTCATTATTCTCACTTTGCATCAGATATCTTGAGGCTTACAGTAGCTCATGAGGTCACACCAGGTCACATACTTACTTCAGTAGTGGTAAGAAGAGACAAGACTCAATTCTAAATCACTTCAACCTATACATTACGCTGCCTCATCACATTCCTGCTGAGGCCAAGCTCAGACTCTTTGTTTCTGAACTGTCAATACAGTTTCCCCACTTAGGAGGTTACAGTGAGTGCTGGGAAGTCTACATGTGCCATCTCTTTTCAGATCCTGATACACTGCATGTGCACAATGAATGTTGGGTGCTTTCCCACTTCCTCGGTGGTCTGAGAAGAGGATCAATATCTGATTTTTGTATTCTCTTGTATACTATAAAATGCCTGGCAAGAAGTAGGTGCTCAGTAAAGATTAGGATAAGTTGGGGGAATAAGGAGAACATGATTGGAAATTGGCAAATTTTTAAAAAGGCAATACTGGCAATTTTTTTAAAAATATAAGTCAATAAGGCCAATGATAATGACCTTAGAATATTATGGGAAATAATAACTGCTTGATGTACAATGTCTCCTTTAGCCCTACTGACAGCTTTGTGAGGTTGCCTTAATAATTTTCCCTGTTTGATAGATATGGCCAACGACCCCCAGATGTTAATTAACACACAGGCTTACAGATATTGAAGTTGGGTAGCTTGTCCAGAGCCCCTCTCCTAACCACTTTCCCATGCCAAGCCAAGACACTAGGAAGCTAAATGCTAGCCTCAGCTGGGAGTACTGTTCATCTTTGAGCTTCACTCTGCCCTCAAAAGCCCTGCTCTTCCTTGTTCAGTGTGAGGTGGGGGTCTGGAGCCTCCAGGCCCCTCCCAGCTTGACCTCACTGTGTCCCTCAGTAGCCAGGTGGGTTGTAGCTCCGGCTTCTCCCCTCCAGGGAGAGCTCCTGGGTGGCCAAGCAAGGCCTGTGGGCTTGTGCAGCTGCCTTCTGTGTCCCTGTCCAAGCAGCTGGGCACGTGAGCTGCTCCAGCAGGCTGCAGGCAGATTGTGTAAACTTCTGCATCCTCCTGGCAGTTTCGACACTGGCTGGATCCCTTCAGGAAATGAAGGGAGCGCTCCAAGTGAGCTGGACAAGAGCTGCTCCAGGGCAGGAAGCAACAGACTCTTGACCTCCTTGGGTTTCCACTGAGGTCCCTTTCCCGTGTCAATCTGCACATGTCCTCTTTCGCCTGCCACAATGCTCCCGGTACAGTATGTGCTCAGTGAAATTTTACCAAGCAAATGAGTGAGTGAAGGAAGGACTGGATGAAAGACATACGATTCTGTTTGTTATGCATAAGGCCAATAATGAAATACAAGATTTAATTTGAGGGACTTTGACAAGCTCCTTGCAACCAGCAGGTTCCAGCCACCCTCTTCTTCCACAGCTCCCCGCCTCTCCCGTTAACCTCGCCCCCCACCACTACACACGCTTGGTATTTCCCTCCTCAATTTTCTTCTCCTTACCCATAATATTTACCTCTTTTGTCAGTTGTTGTTTTAAGGCTGTGCTAGGAAAGAACTGTTTAATTGATTAAAATGAGATGCAATTCAGATAGGCTTCAGAGCTCGCCCTCCCAGAAAACATGGAGAAATTTTAACAATAGTCTTGCAAACAATTTTTTTCACCTTAAAAAAATTGAAGCATAATATTTGCACACTAATGGGGTAAGGTATGATAATTTCATATGTATACACACACACACACACACACACACATATATAAAGACACACACACAAAGTATAATGATCAAATTAGGTTAATGGTACTTGCATTTTCTCAAATACTGATCATTTCTATGTGCTGGGAATTTTTATACTCTTCTAGTTATTTTGAAAATATATCATACATTGGTGGCTGGTAATGACCCTACTGTGATATAGAAACCAGAACAAATTCCT